>NC_084630.1:16642930-16710430 GCF_033978795.1 Nerophis ophidion | reverse complement strand
AAGGTGTGTGCAACACATAGAAAGTGGCAGGTGTCACAACAATCATTGCAGTTAGGAGGGACACAATGAGAAAATGGTTCCACATATTGACAAAACATCAAACAACCTTCAGGTATTTAAATTTCACTTACACGTCTTGTGTAATTATAACAATAACACAACATTAATGCTGTTCCCATTAAAATATAAACTCATTTTGATACTACTCAGGGGACCAGAAAAAACGGCATTATTGGCTTTATTTTAACAAAATATCTTACAGTACATTAAACATATGCTTCTTAATGCAAGTTTGTCCTTAAATAAAAAAAATTAACATACAAGTCAACAACATAGAACTTGTCTTTTAGTAGTAAGTAAGCAAACAAAGGCTCCTACTTTAGTTTGCTGACATATGCAGTAACATATTGTGTCATTTTCCAATGTTATTATGTTGTCAAAATTATTAAGAACAAGTGGTATAAAATTAATTATTAATGTACTTGTTAATATACTGTTATAATTCGCTTACTTTGTCTTTTAACATGTTCTGTCTCCACTTCTGTTAAAATGTAATGTAATGTAATCACTTGTGGTTTAGGGCTATATAAATAAACTTTTGATCAATCGATCGATCGATTGATTGATTGATACTTTATTTGTAGCTAAAGCACGGACGACGGCGGATGGACATTAGCCGCTAGCTAGCTAGCCATGTCTTAAAGCACCTCTTCCTGAGGGTGTCTTTAGTTTTTAAGCCAAAATGCACCCGTACTCTGTTTTCTGTCTACACACTGTGCCTGTTTGTAAACACTCCGTGATTTTGCACTGCCGAAAATGCTCCTCTACTTGTAAAATCAGCAATGTCATGATGTGCCGACGATGGGGGCAAAAGGGGGAGGGGGGGGGGGGGGGTACTTTTCAGAGGTGGTATAGTACCGAATACAATTCATTAGTATCGCGGTACTATAATGTAGTAAAGTGGTTCTCAACCTTTTTTCAGTGATGTACCCCCTGTGAACATTTTTTAATTCAAGTACCCCCTAATCAGAGTAAAGTAATTTTGGTTGAAAAAAAGAGATAAAGAAGTAAAATACAGCACTATGTCATCAGTTTCTGATTTATTAAATTGTATAACAGTGCAAAGTATTGCTCATTTGTAGTGGTCTTCCTTGAATTATTTGGAAAAAATACCTAAATACTTGTTGAAAAATAAACAAGTGATTCAATTATAAATAAATATTTCTACACAAAGTAATCATCAACTTAAAGTGCCCTCTTTGGGGATTGTAATAGAGATCCATCTGGATTCATGAACTTAATTCTGAACATTTTTTGACAAAAAAAGAAATCTTTGACATCAATATTTATGGAACATGTCCACAAAAATCAATATTGCTTTGCTGCATTTCTTTTCACAGTTTATGAACTTACATTCATATTTTGTTGAAATAGTATTCAATAAATATATTTATAAAGGATTTTTGAAATGTTGCTATTTTTAGAATAATTTTTTAAAAATCTCACGTACCCCTTGGCATACCTTCAAGTACCCCCAGGGGTACGCGTACCCCCATTTGAAGACCACTGCTGTAGTATACCGCACAACCCCTTACAACAGTATAAAATACATTATGTTTACATGACATAATTGACCCTGTTAAATACATACAGTGGAGAAGACAAATAATAGAAGCAGACAAGAAAGGTGATTAAAAACACAGAATTGGGACAGTAAAAATCACAGTAGTCATTCTCGGGGTCATGGGGGTGCTGGGGCCTATGCCAGCTGCACTGTGGCGGAAGGCGGGGTACACCCTTAACAAGTTGCCACCTCATCGCAGGGCCAACACAGATAGACATACAATGTTCACACTCACATTCACACATTAGGGCCAATTTAGTGTTGCCCATCAACCGATCCCCAGGTGCATGTCTTTGGAGGTGGGAGGAAGCTGGAGTACCGGGACGCAACCCATGCAGTCACGGGGAAAAAATGCAAACTCCACACAGAAAGACCCCGAGCTCGGGGATCGAACCCAGGACAGTTCGGTGTTTATGTGACCTCTAAATAGGAAAAAAAAGTGTTTATATCATGCTTTCGCAAAACACTTCAATATCGAAACGTCTCAAAAACCACATCATAAGAGGGCAAAAATGTTTCAGCATTATTTGAGATGTTTTTGGAAATACCAAATTTCTTACTGTTTAAGTTTTGCGCAGGTAACGGAAACACAGCTACGAACAAAGTTGCCATCTGTAATTTTGTCATGCGCTCATGTTTGATGACAAAGTGTTCTATTCCATTCCATATTTATTCTTACTGTTTGCAAATCGCCTTCAAACATTGAGCTGATCTTTTAGCATCATAAAAGCTTTATTAATGTTTTTCCTGTAAAATAAATGACTCTTAGCCGTTAGACAAATCAATAGTTAAACTTGAAACAATACATGACTCAGCAATAAGTCTTTTGTTGTGAACATGTGACATATATCAACATATGGTTATGATTTCAGCGTTTTCTTTTGGAGCAGACAGTCATGCTAATACAGAACTTTTATTAAATAACATGATTTCAAGCTGGTAAATACAAATAGAAGGAGTTGAACTGAGAATACAACAGTTGAATTTTTATAAACATCACTTTTCTCAGCAAGCAGCAATATGTCGTTATAAGACAAATAACACTAAGTTGGCCACAATAATGCTTAGTTTTAAACAAAAAAAGTAAGAATCATGTTCGCTGCACTCCAACAAGTTCCCAAAGCTATGAAGCCACACTGATTGATGGATTGTACTGTGCTTAAACATACAAGTATTATTATAATGTGTGTATAAGGTAAGACATTATCTGGCGTTTTGTTTCACAATATTATGCAAAACCAATGTTTCTTACCTTCTGGTACCTGCTGATGTGTATTTGAAATCTGCATAAGTCCTGAAAATTTGTGCAACTCTGCCACTGTAGTCCCTGCCAATACCATAGTGGATAAGCTTTTTCTTTTTCACTATCTTCTTGTTATGGGACATTAGCCCTCTGCTGTTGCCATTTTTAATATAAAGTAGCATTAAGTTGTAACTTATAGCTCGCTATGGAAGCGCAAAAAACTACCGCTGTAGCGGGTTAAAATAATTCACCCACAAAACTTTAGTTATTCGAGAGTTCCGGTCCGACGGTTTTTCACATTTCCAGTGTTATTGCACTGGTGAGCCACCAGTGAGTGCCCCATTATTGATTTAAGTAAAGTCTGAATGTCATTAAAACAGTTAGCTCTATCTTTTCACACTTCTTCCACTCCCGTCCTTGCACGCGACACCGCTACAACAAAGATGACGGGGAGAAGACGCTGTCGAAGGTGAGCCACGTAAATAAGATCGCCCACAAAATGGCGCATCCTGAAGCGACTGTCAGAAAGCGACTTAACGACGATCTGAGCTATGTTTTTATGTTATCGGACTTGTGGCACCGTAATTATTCATACCAGTTCAATAATCATTGGTCCAATATTAATCGTACATCCCTAATATAAATAGAGATATAAATACACAGTGTGTCATGGTTTCTACCTTGACAATACACACAGGCCAACTAGCAGCAGACTTACACCAACTCGCCCAGGAGAGCAAATTCAAAATCATCCTAGAAATCTCCATACCTGTGGGCAGAAAAACACAACATGGTAAATAATATTCATCCAAAAGTACATAAATGATCAACATGGTCAAAGAACACAGTTTGTTTGATTTCAGTATTTACAAGTTTTTAGTTCAATAATTGTAATTATAATAATAATATTTGCAGAGGTGGGTAGAGTAGCCAGAAATTGTACTCAAGTAAGAGTACTGTTACTTTAGAGATGTATTACTCAATTAAAAGTAAGGAGTAGTCACCCAAATATTTACTTGAGTAAAAGTAAAAAGTATGTTGTGAAAAAACTACTCAAGTACTGAGTAACTGACGAGTAACCTGTTCGTTTAATGATTACGGCAACAAATAATGCACAAAAACATAAAAATAGCAATGAGCAAATTCAGAGCCAGGAATGAATTATATATATTTATATAGCGCTTTTCTCTAGTGACTCAAAGCGCTTCACATAGTGAAACCCAATATCTAAGTTACATTTAAACCAGTGTGGGTGGCACTGGGAGCAGGTGGGTAAAGTGTCTTGCCCAAGGACACAACGGCAGTGACTAGGATGGCGGAAGCGGGAGTCGAACCTGCAACCCTCAAGTTACTGGCACGGCCGCTCTACCAACCGAGCTATGCCTTAAGAATATCTCTTAAGCAACTAAAACAATAATATGTTAAATAACAATACATTAAAATAAAAAAAAATTAAGGCAAATTGAGCCACAATAATTTAACAGCACCATGGGCTCAGTAGGCATTCATTGATTGATTGATTGAAACTTGTATTAGTAGATTGCAGTACAGTACATATTCCGTACAATTGACCACTAAATGGTAACACCCCAATAGGTTTTTCAACGTTTATCAATAACTTAATAAATGACCAAGTCGAGGGGATCTACCTCATATATACATATACATACACACATATCATAAATATATATATATATATATATATATATATATATATATATATATATATATATATATATATGTATATATACATGCATATATATACACAGTATATAGATTATATTTATTTATTTTGCCGTTTTTGTTCACATGTTAAAGGTGTTTTTACACATGCATGTTTAACATATAAATTCGTATCTTTAATGAAGACAAGAATATAAGTTGGTGTATTACCTGATTCTGATGACTTGCATTGATTGGAATCAGACAGTATAGTGCTGATAACGTCCCGGTTTTCAAATGGAGGAGAAAAAAAGTTCCTCCTTCCTGTCTAATACATCATGAAAGTCGTTGGTTTTTGGCATCTTATTTGTGAAGTGAATTATATTTATATAGCGCTTTTTCTCTAGTGACTCAAAGCACTTTACATAGTGAAACCCAATATCTAAGTTACATTCAAACCAGTGTGGGTGGCACTGGGAGCAGGAGGGTAAAGTGTCTTGCCCAAGGACACAACGGCAGTGACTAGGTTGGCAGAAGCGGGAATCGAACCTGCAACCCTCAAGTTGCTGGCACGGCCACTCTACCAACCGAGCGAAACCGCCCTAGCTTCCATATTCGTTTTTATACACTTTACAAGAAATACATTGGCGGCAAACTCCGTAGCTTGCTAGTTTGTTTGCGCTGGCTTTCGGAGACTCTTATTTTGTTAGCGCAGGCGCGATGGAGCGGCACTTTTATTGTGAAGACAGGAACTGTGCAATCAGTCTTTAGGCTTTTGACGGGAAGTACGGTTGAAATAAAAAGTGTCTTTTTTCCTTTACACTTTTAATTGATTGGTTGATTGATTGAAACTTTTATTAATAGATTGCACAGTACAGTATATATTCCGTACAGTTGACCACTAAATGGTAACACCCCAATAAGTTTTTCAACATGTCGGGTTCTACGTGTGACGGTCACGTTACCACCTGGCTCTCTTTGATTGGTCCAACGTCACCAGTGACTGCATGTGATTGGTGAAATGCAAGCATGAGTAGTTCCTACTTTGAATGTGTGTCTGACAAAATCAAAACAAACAAAGTGTGCGTTAACAGATCGATAAAAAAAAAGTAGCGAGTAGCAACCTAATTACAGATAAATGGAGCGGAGTAAAAGTAGCGTTTCTCCTCTATAAATATACTCAAGTAAAAGTAAAAGTATGTTGCATAAAAACTACTCTTAGAAGTACAATTTATCCCAAAAGTTACTCAAGTAGATGTAACGGAGTAAATGTAGCGCGTTACTACCCACCTCTGAATATTTGTGACAATGAATACGTCACCTCTACAAAGCATACAATTTTTGTTGCGATTATTGTTTTAATATCTCAAATGAATAATACTTCTCAAAACAAAATCAGGGTAAGTGAGGTAGTTTTACTTCTGACAGGCAGTAACGTAATTGTTGTGGTTTGTTTGTTTGTTAGTTAGTTGGCAACATAGCTCATAAAGCAGTATATGGAGTGAGTTTTGGTCCAGAAAATATTTTGGTTCATTATTTATTGGAGCATTTCTTGCCAACATATGTTAAATTTTTTTAAGATGAGACTTCCAGGTCATTTCAATATATTGTATACTATAATAGCTATAAATATTATCTATTTTACCCTGTCAAAGTCTACTCTGTCTTTTTGTATATGACATTCTCTTTTGCTAATATCGTAAAGCCAGTGGCGGGCCGTGCATTCCCACCTAGGCTTTCAGCGATGTCTTACTTAGTTAGACTTCAATAAATACCTCTTAAAATACCATAATTAATTTCGCTACATGACCACGGTTTGAAAAATATTATACAGAAACACACTTGCGCACTGCTGCGCATTGAATCACTTCAATTTGTCACTCGTCTACAAAACGGGCAATTTTTCGGCGCATTTAAAAATCAATAAACCCACATTGGACGTGGTACTGTCAAAACTAAAATATTTGTAAAAAACATATTGAATGTGAAAAAATATATTTGAACTCACAAGCCATTGGTACCGCTCGTAGTAGGTTGATTCGAGTGAAAGTGGCAGGCAAACCATTTCACCGCTAGGACAGCTTTAACTAGTTTCCGGTCAGCGGACCTCGTTTTACAAGATCTAGTTTTTTTGATGATATCATTCTTGATATCATTCCATATCTGCCACTTAATCAATGTTTTGCTCTGTTTCTTTGTTGGTTAAAACAATGTGAGAACTGCTGATTTCTCTACCGGCTGGGTATGCCACTTTCTGCTCTTGTAAATCACAACTTGTGATTGGATAGTTGGATACTGACAAGTCAGTATCCAATCACAGTCACGTTCAACGTAAGGCTACTGTCAACTTGTGATAGATAGATGGATAGATGGATAGATAGATAGATAGATAGATAGATAGATAGATAGATAGATAGATAGATAGATAGATAGATAGATAGATAGATAGATAGATAGATAGATAGATAGATAGATAGATACAGTGGGGCAAAAAAGTATTTAGTCACCCACCGATTTTGCAAGTTCTCCCACTTAAAATGATAACAGAGGTCTGTAATTTTCATCATAGGTACACTTCAACTGTGAGAGACAGAATGTGAAAAAAAATATCCAGGAATTCACATTGAAGGAATTAAAAATTTTTTATTAGTAAATCATGGTGGAAAAAGAGTATTTGGTCAATAACAAAAATTCAACTCAATACTTTGTAATATAACCTTTGTTGGCAATAACAGAGGTCAAACGATTACTATAGGTCTTTACCAGGTTTGCACACACAGTTGCTGGTATTTTGGCTCATTCCTCTATGCAGTTATTCTCAAGAGCAGTGATGTTTTGTGGCTGTCGCCGAGCAACACAGAGTTTCAACTGCCTCCACAGATTTTCTATGGGGTTGAGGTCTGGAGACTGGCTAGGCCACTCCAGGACTTTCAAATGCTTCTTACGGAGCCACTCCTTCGTTCCCCGGGCGGTGTGTTTGGGATCATTGTCATGCTGGAAGACCCAGCCACGTTTCATCTTCAAAGCTCTCACCGATGGAAGGAGGTTTTGGCTCAAAATCTCACGATACATTTCCCCATTCATTCTTTTCTTAACACGGATCAGTCGTCCCGTCCCCTTAGCAGAAAAACAGCCCCAAAGCATGATGTTTCCACCCCCATGCTTCACAGTAGGTATGGTGTTCTCGGAATGCAACTCAGTATTATTCTTCCTCCAAACACGACGAGTTGAGTTTGTACCAAAAAGTTCTATTTTGGTTTCATCTGACCACATTACATTCTCCCAATCCTCTGCTGTATCATCCATGTGTTCTCTGGCAAACTTCAGACGGGCCTGGACATGCACTGGCTTAAGCAGGTGGACACGTCTGGCACTGCAGGATTTGATTCCCTGTCGGCGAAGTGTGTTACTGATGGTAACCTTTCTTACTTTGGTCCCAGCTCTCTGCAGGTCATTCACCAGGTCCCCCCGTGTGGTTCTGGGATTTTTGCTCACCGTTCTCATGATCATATTGACGCCACGGAATGAGATCTTGCGTGGAGCCCCAGATCGAGGGAGATTATCAGTGGTCTTGTATGTCTTCCATTTTCTGATAATTGCTCCCACAGTTGATTTTTTCACACCAAACTGCTTGCCTATTGTAGATTCACTCTTTCCAGTCTGGTGCAGGTCTACAATTATTTTCCTGGTGTCCTTCGACAGCTCTTTGGTCTTGGCCATAGTGGAGTTTGGAGTCTGACTGTTTGAAGCTGTGGACAGGTGTCTTTTATACAGATAACGAGTTCAAACAGGTTCCATTAATACAGGTAACGAGTGGAGGACAGAATAACTTCTTAAAGAAGATGTTCCAGGTCTGTGAGAGCCAGAGATCTTCCTTGTTTGAAGTGACCAAATACTTATTTTCATCCATAATTTACAAATAAATTCTTTAAAATTCCTACAATGTGAATTCCTGGATTTTTTTTTTCACATTCTGTCTCTGACAGTTGAAGTGTACCTATGCTGAAAATTACAGATCTCTGTCATTATTTTAAGTGGGAGAACTTGCACAATCGGTAGCTGACTAAATATTTTTTGCCCCACTGTCGATAGATGGATAGATAGATGGATGGATAGTACTTTGATTCATTCAGGAGAGTTCCATCAGGAAAATTATATCTGATCGGCTATCGCAACTGTCTGTTAACTGAATGTCCTCGGTTCATTAAACTGCACAGCCGCCCCAAATGTTGGTTCAGAAGGCCTCAGGCAGAATTCCTACTGCGGAGGCAACTAGCTAGCTGAATTCTATATGAATAAAAGCTCTAACTTAAAAAAGCAACACTGGATCCTAATATGACATGAAGAAATTATAATGAATACGTTTATATATTTATGGAAAGTCAATTAAAAATAAAATTAACTTTTATTAATGAATGATCATAACTCATATTAGGCCAGCAGAGAAAGCCTTGCTAGCCCTGACGGCATACCACTGCGTAAAGCATTAACTTAGTTTTACTGAGATTTAAGGGTAGTGTGTTCTTTTCAAAATATCTGTTGAATTATTCTTCCTTCTGTTATTTGTATTAGCTTCGGTGTATTCTCTCCTGTCATATTGTCTGCAAATAGTAATAACTTTAAGTCCTTTGTTACTTTACGAAAGTTGTTTATATTGTGATTGAAAAATGTTGGTAACCGCAAGATATATGACTAGTAATATAGACTAGTTATTATTTATAGGATATGTAGCTTCACATATTGCTTCCTGTTGGTTAAGTAGCTTCATACCCAGATAGATAGATAGATAGATAGATAGATAGATAGATAGATAGATAGATAGATAGATAGATAGATAGATAGATAGATAGATAGATAGATAGATAGTACTTTGTTTATTCCTTCAGGAAAATTAAAATTTTCAGCACTATCCCATTCAAGATCAGACAAACATTACAGGGAGACAGAACAGGATCCCTGACGTGTCTTCCAACTTCCGGCGCCCTTTACAAAAAAGGTGAGATACAGGTACCAAGTGTGTGTGTGTGTGTGTGTGTGTGTGTGTGTGTCTGTGTGTGGGGGGAGAATGGGTTAAAAAATAAATAAATAAATAAAATTGAAATAAAAAAAATCGGTCTAAGCCTGTGCTCCTGGACAGGGGGTCCAGACTGAGGCTGAGGGGGAAAAAACCCTCATAGCCAAAGTACACACATGTAAGAGGGAAACTTCAAACATTAAGGAATACAAAATACATGAAAGACATTAAAGCAACAGAGCTGATACAACCAGACACTTCTACATACAGCTATGAATAAAAAGTAAAAAAGTTCAAGACCAACTATCTGATGTCATGAATTTCTAATTTGGGGACGGCGTGGCGCGGTTGGGAGAATGGCCGTGCCAGCAACCTGGGGGTTCCTGGTCCAATCCCCACCTTCTACTAACCTAGTCACTTCCGTTGTGTCCTTGAAGACACTTCACCCTTGCTCCTGATGGTTCGTGGTTCAGGCCTTGCATGGCAGCTCCCGCCATCAGTGTGTGAAAGTGTGTGAATGGATGAATGTGGAAATAGTGTCAAAGCGCTATACAAGTATAACCCGTTTAATTTGTTCAGTTAGATGTTATGATTAATTGTTAGGTTCATAAACACTTTGGCTGCACAGTGTTTATGAGCTATTGCATTGATATTTTCCTCTGTTATTTCGTTTAGTGCCATCAATGTTGAAATTTCCGTAAGCATTCTGGTGTTATTTATGATTTTGTCCACGCTGTTTCTAAACAATAATCCTCGGTGACTTGTCACAGACGGTCTTCGTTCCGCCCAGTGACATAAAAGTGGTGAGTGCACAATAAGAAGTGAAAATGAAAGCGTAAAAGGTTGGTGTGGATAAATATAGACTAGTTATTATTTATAGGATAAAGGTTATTTCTGCTTGACTGAAGACTCCTCTCTCTATAAAGTAATTTCAATCAATATTTTACGTGGTAAATGGGTCACCTGACTATGGTCTGATTTCTCTTTTTTTTCCTCTTTGGCTTTTAACATGGCAGTTTCAGCTCAGAAGAACTTCTTCCAATGTCAAATCATCACGGCAGCAAAAGTCAGCAGTGGTTTCCTGCTAATAGACAAGCAGGTTTAGTTCTCTCACTTTTCCATTGGTGTTGCTTCTTTCAACAGGATGAAGAGCATTACGTGCTATCAACTTCTTTCATTCTTAATCCTACGGTGATTGTTTTTTTTTTTTTTTTGACTGATCAGGAAATCAGTGTATGCATACTTCAACGAGTAGTGTGTAACTAGTTGTAAAGTAGTAATACAATGTGAGTGGTCATGTCGACATAAACGGATAATTTTTCTAAGAAATAATTGTAACTTTTTATGTCGACTACAACGGTCGAGCATGTAAGTTAATGTTAACATAAAAAGGCACTTTTTAGTAATAATATACTTGATGAGCGTCCACATAGACAGCTGTCGACATAAGACGGTTGTGGACATCAACGGGGGAACACATTGGACCTGATCTACTAAGATCCAAAAATCCCGCGCTAAACAGCATGTGCAAATTATAAAATTGCATGTATTAGTGGGCGTGCTCTACCAAGACAATGTCTTCCGTTAAAGAGTTCAGGCGCAAAAACAGATACTCCATTTTCCTTGTTTTGAGTTAATCATTGTTTTTTGTGGAGCTTTTCATGCCAAATGTATTTGCAGCACGGTCCCATCTTTTATCACAGCTGTGTGTGTAACTGTCAGTTTGCGACAAAAAAAAAACATAGGTTTTTCTTTTTTTATGCATTCTAATAATTAAATGCTAGCAAAAGTCAGCTAACAATAGAGGTAATGGTATTCACTCTACTTGGCCTATAAAGTGCTCTCCAAAACATCAATGTTTCATATACAGTACATGGTAAAAGTATATGTGTAATGTAATAACAGACACACTGTAACGGCTGTGTGGCATGTTGTTGCCGGATTTGTTCCACCGTGGATGCGTCGGCATGAACACAGAAAAGGTAAGATTTAAATTATTTATTTAAGTAACAAAAGGAGCTAAGGAACAAAAACCCTGGAGCTAAGCATAACAAAAAGCGCTAGCGTGGAAAGCTAGGAAGACAAACAGATAAACTAAAGTTGGCACGTAGGCACAAAAAGGTAAAACAACACAATTAGCATGAGAGCTAAGAAAAAGGAAAGAGTGTAGCATGAAAGCTAGCGAGTAAATACGAATAGAGCAGTAGTCACTGTTGCACATAGGCAAATTAGGAACCCAGGCAGAACTAACAAAAGGGGCGAGCTTAAATAAGGAAGGTGATTACAAATACAGGTGTGCGGGAACCGAGAGTAGCAGGTGAAACTAATAAACAACCATGGTGACCGACTAAACAAGAACTAAGGAGGTCGAACTACAAAATGTGATACAGAAAAGGAACAATAAACAAGAAGATGTAAAGATCCGAGTAGCGGATTGTAACACACACTCAGAGTAATAACATACAAGGTACAGATAGTAAACACACCCATCAACAACTTTACGTAGTGCAGTATTTATATCTACATTTGCTCTGCCTTTCAAAAAGAAAAGACACATCATAGAATTATATTTTCATCCTTTAGATGTATTAGAGAAATAAGCTAAGTCCATTCATTTATCAACTCATAGATTGTATTTTACACCTTCTCAATGGTTTAAAATCCGTACAGCATGGTATGTATAAAGTGTCTTACATTTGAAGGAACTCCAATTCATTTACTATGGGAATGTCAGAGAATAGAGTTTTGCCTCTTGTGAGATGTGCCTTTGATGTCCGTTCTAGGCCACCGTAGGTCACAGACGTGCGGCACCCGAACCCCTAATGTTAGCTGAGTCAGCTCATGCGCGTTGAAGTGGAGACAGCTGGGGGAGTCACTAGCTCAGCTTCCTCATGTCATGAACATAACATCATGTCACAGGATTTCAAACCTACATTTACCAAAGAATGGCAAAGTTTGGGCCCCCAGAACCATTAAATTTGCCGTGTGGAGGCAGCCCTTTTCAAGCTTTTCAAACCTTACAAAACCTTTTTCTATGCAGTTTGAAAGCCACAGCCAAAAGAAAGAAATTTATCAAAGACGGCAAGGTTAACTTTGTATTAATTTACCGTTCAATTGACTGACTTAATGCTATCAGCGCAGTCCTACGTTGGTATAAACATGTTTAGTGTCTCTGAACATCGAATTCAATGCTTTTTAATAACACATAGGGTCTTAATTTTTGCTAAATAATTCAAGGCTTTTTAATGCCCCACAGAAACCGTGTATGCGCCTTGCTTTAATATGCTATTTTAAAAATTTTTAAAGCCAAAAAATAGTAAGATTGTAGCTGCAATGCAAAAAAATTACCTCAGTTTTATCTTAAAAGTTCCATCAAAGTTTGTTCTGAACTGAAATTGTCCGCATCTCACCACTTATCTTTGCACAACAAAAGGAGCCCACTTCCGGGTTTGCATGCGGTCATAATAAGTGGTGTGATTAATATTGATCCATTTATGATTACGCAATGTTTTTTTTTATAAATCACATGAGTTAACGCGTTAACATTGATAGCCCTAATATACATATAAGTACATATATACTCATATATATATATATATATATACTCATATATATATATATACAAAAGTGTATATATGTATATATATATGTGTACATACATACATGTATATGTACATACATACATACATATATACTCATATATACACATACATACATACATATATACACATACATATACACATATATATACATTCATACACATACACACACACATATACACACATATATATATATATATATATATATATATATATATATATATATATATATATACATATACTGAACAAAACTATAAAAGCTTCACTTTTGTTTTTTTCTCCCATTTTTCACAAGTTGACTTGAAGATTTTAAACTTTTACTACATACCATAAATACCTTTTCCTCTCAGATATTGTTCTCAAATCTGTCTGAATCTGATAATCCATCCCAACTCACAGGTGTGGCTTATCAAGATGCTCATTAAATATATATATTTATAAATGATTTTTCAAAAATGGCTAATGTGATTTGGTGTCTTGCCATATTTTGTATGAATACAGAATTTAAATTCCTGCTTTAGGAACACTTGCATTCAGAGAAGCTACACTTCCATGTTTAAAAAATAGTTTCACGCATAAATAACAACACATGGATTGTCATGATCATGATCCATCCATCTGTTTTCTACCGCTTGTTTATTTTTTTGGCATCACAACATCAATCGTTTTTTTTAATTTATATTATGTTTATAAACTCAGGAAATACATCCCTGGACACATGAGGACTTTGAATATGACCAATATATGATCCTGTAACTACTTGGTATCGGATAGATACCAAATTTGTGGTATCATCCAAAACTAATGTAAAGTATCAAACAACAGAAGAAGTGATTATTACAATTTTAACAGAAGTGTTGATAGAACATGTTAAAAGAGGAAGTGGGCTGATATTAACAGCAAATGAACAAGTAATAATTCATATTCTAACAATTGTCCTTAATAATTTTGACAAAATAATAGAATGATAAATGACACAATATGTTACTGCATTCGTCAGCAGCTAAAATAGGAGCCTTTGTTTGCTTACTTGCTAATAAAAGAAAAGTTGTCTTGAATGTTCACTATTTTTATTGAAGGACAAACTTGCAATAAGAAACATATGTTTAATGTACTGTAAGATTTTTTGTTAAAATAAAGCCAATAATGCAATTTTTTGTGGTCCCCTTTATTTAGACAAGTACCGAAAAAATGTTTGAACCGGTACCAAAATATTGGTACAACAGAACAAAAACCCTGGAGCTAAGCATAACACTACAACAGAACAATCAACACGTTTTTGTACCTAAATCTAGCCAACCACGGAGGGCACCATGCAATGTAAACCAATCAGTGGCGAAGTAAATCGGGTCTTGGTGTCTTTTTTTTCACACACACACTCCAGCGCAGTGTTGTCAACTTGGCGACTTTCTCACTAAATCTAGAATCTTTTCAACTCCTCTTAGTGACGTTCTTTCTCAAAAGCAACAAGCGGTATATCTTGCATTTTGTTGGGATGTTTGGAGTCAGAAAGCGCGTAGCACTTTAACGTTCTCAACGTACACGTGGGGCTGCTGTGAGCATTTCCCCTCAGGCGGTCCGCTGTCAACTGAATGTCTGTTCTTAGACAGCTTGTAATGAAAACACATTCCAGTGTACTATTAAATGCTATGACAATGAAGTCCATTCCATTGTCATCAGAGCAGAGAGGAGACCCACACCCACTCTGTGCAAAGCTGCCGCTGTTTCTGCCTTGGCTGAGATGTAAATGTTTCATCACTGTCATGCTTAAAATAAAAACAAACCTATCATTCAAATTATTAAGCTAGTCAATAGGTTAGGTTCGTTCATGAATATCTCAGCCTTTCAGTCTTTTGATCAAATTTGATATTTGATACTAATCATAATTTGCACTTTTTAACTGACAGATTCTTTTCTTTAAGTTAATGGATTTCAATACATTGAAGTTGATGGTTCTATTATGTGCCAATAATATCAATCAATCAATCAATGTTTACTTATATAGCCCTAAATCACTAGTGTCTCAAAGGGCTGCACAGACCACCACGACATCCTCGGTAGGCCCACATAAGGGCAAGGAAAGGAAAACTCACACCCAGTGGGACATCGGTGACAATAATGACCCAGTGGGACGTCGGTGACAATGATGACTATGAGAACCTTAGAGAGGAGGAAAGCAATGGATGTCGAGCGGGTCTAACATGATACAGTGAAAGTGCAATCCACAATGGATCCAACACAGTTGCGAGAGTCCAGTCCAAAGCGGATCCAACACAGCAGCGAGAGTCCCGTTCACAGCGGAGCCAGCAGGAAACCATCCCAAGCGGAGGCGGATCAGCAGCGCAGAGATGTCCCCAGCCGATACACAGGCGAGCAGTACATGGCCACCGGATAGGACCGGACCCCCTCCACAAGGGAGTTTGGGACATAGAAGAAAAAGAAAAGAAACGGCAGATCAACTGGTCTAAAAAGGGAGTCTATTTAAAGGCTAGAGTATACAAATGAGTTTTAAGGTGAGACTTAAATGCTTCTACTGAGGTGGCATCGCGAACTGTTACCGGGAGGGTATTCCAGAGTACTGGAGCCCGAACGGAAAACGCTCTATAGCCCGCAGACTTTTTTTGGGCTTTGGGAATCACTAATAAGCCGGAGTCCTTTGAACGCAGATTTCTTGCCGGGACATATGGTACAATACAATCGGCAAGATAGGATGGAGCTAGACCGTGTAGTATTTTATACGTAAGTAGTAAAACCTTAAAGTCACATCTTAAGTGCACAGGAAGCCAGTGCAGGTGAGCCAGTACAGGCGTAATGTGATCAAACTTTCTTGTTCTTGTCAAAAGTCTAGCAGCCGCATTTTGTACCAACTGTAATCTTTTAATGCTAGACATGGGGAGACCCGAAAATAATGAGTTACAGTAATCGAGACGAGACGTAACAAACGCATGGATAATGATCTCAGCGTCTTTAGTGGACAGAATGGAGCGAATTTTAGCGATATTACGGAGATGAAAGAAGGCCGTTTTAGTAACGCTTTTAATGTGTGCCTCAAAGGAGAGAGTTGGGTCGAAGATAATACCCAGATTCTTTACCGTCTCGCCTTGTTTAATTGTTTGGTTGTCAAATGTTAGAGTTGTATTATTAAATAGAGTTCGGTGTCTAGCAGGACCGATAATCAGCATTTCCGTTTTTTTGGCGTTGAGTTGCAAAAAGTTAGCGGACATCCATTGTTTAATTTCATTAAGACACGCCTCCAGCTGACTACAATCCGGCGTGTTGGTCAGCTTTAGGGGCATGTAGAGCTGGGTGTCATCAGCATAACAGTGAAAGCTAATACCGTATTTGCGTATGATGTCACCTAGCGGCAGCATGTAGATGCTGAAGAGTGCAGGGCCAAGGACCGAACCCTGGGGAACTCCACACGTTACCTTAACGTAGTCCGAGGTCAGATTGTTATGGGAGACACACTGCATCCTATCAGTAAGATAAGAGTTAAACCAAGACAGGGCTAAGTCTGACATACCAATTCGTGTTTTGATACGTTCTAATTAAAATATTATGATCGACGGTATCCACACAGAAAGATCCCGAGCCTGGATTTGAACCCAGCCCTGCGATGAGGCGGCGACTTGTCCAGGGTGTACCCCGCCTTCCGCCCGATTGTAGCTGAGATAGGCGCCAGTGCCCCCCGCGACCCCGAAAGGGAATAAGCGGTAGAAAATGGATGGATGGATCGACGGTATCGAAAGCAGCGCTAAAATCGAGGAGCAGCAACATAGACGACGCATCAGAATCCATCGTTAGCAATAATACAGGACCCACCTGTTTTTTATGTGTCTATTTAAAACAAATAAACACATCGTTCTGACACTAAAAAAAACACATGTAATTGTCTTTTCACCATGCAAAGCTTACATCTGTATCGAATCATATTGCATCGAATCGCAATGTTTTATAAAGCATTGCTAGTGTATTGTATCGCAACCTATGTATCAAGATTCATATCGGATCGTCATTTAAGATAGAGATGCACACCCCTAATTTTTATATATATATATCAATCAATCAATGATTACTTATATAGCCCTAAATCACTAGTGTCTCAAAGGGCTGCACAAACCACCACGACATCCTCGGTAGGCCCACATATGGGCAAGGAAAACTCACACCCAGTGGGACATCGGTGACAAAAATGACCCAGTGGGACGTCGGTGACAATGATGACTATGAGAACCCTGGAGAGGAGGAAAGCAATGGATGTCGAGCGGGTCTAACATGATACTGTGAAAGTTCAATCCACAATGGATCCAACACAGTCGCGAGAGTCCAGTCCAAAGCGGATCCAACACAGCAGCGAGAGTCCCGTTCACAGCGGAGCCAGTAGGAAACCATCCCAAGCGGAGGCGGATCAGCAGCGCAGAGATGTCCCCAGCCGATACACAGGCAAGCAGTACATGGCCACCGGATCGGACCGGACCCCTCCACAAGGGAGAGTGGGACATAGAAGAAAAAGAAAAGAAACGGCAGATCAACTGGTCTAAAAAGGGAGTCTATTTAAAAGGCTAGAGTATACAAATGAGTTTTAAGGTGAGACTTAAATGCTTCTACTGAGGTGGCATCTCGAACTGTTACCGGGAGGGCATTCCAGAGTACTGGAGCCCGAACGGAAAACGCTCTATAGCCCGCAGACTCTTTTTGGGCTTTGGGAATCACTAATAAGCCGGAGTCCTTTGAACGCAGATTTCTTGCCGGGACATATGGTACAATACAATCGGCAAGATAGGATGGAGCTAGACCGTGTAGTATTTTATACGTAAGTAGTAAAACCTTAAAGTCACATCTTAAGTGCACAGGAAGCCAGTGCAGGTGAGCCAGTACAGGCGTAATGTGATCAAACTTTCTTGTTCTTGTCAAAAGTCTAGCAGCCGCATTTTGTACCAACTGTAATCTTTTAATGCTAGACATGGGGAGACCCGAAAATAATACGTTACAGTGGTCGAGGCGAGACGTAACAAACGCATGGATAATGATCTCAGCGTCTTTAGTGGACAGAATGGAGCAAATTTTAGCGATATTACGGAGATGAAAGAAGGCCGTTTTAGTAACGCTTTTAATGTGTGCCTCAAAGGAGAGAGTTGGGTCGAAGATAACACCCAGATTCTTTACAGTGTCGCCTTGTTTAATTGTTTGGTTGTCAAATGTTAGAGTTGTATTATTAAATAGAGTTCGGTGTCTAGCAGGACCGATAATCAGCATTTCCGTTTTTTTGGCGTTGAGTTGCAAAAAGTTAGCGGACATCCATTGTTTAATTTCATTAAGACACGCCTCAGCTGACTACAATCCGGCGTGTTGGTCAGCTTTAGGGGCATGTAGAGTTGGGTGTCATCAGCATAGCAGTGAAATCTAATACCGTATTTGCGTATGATGTCACCTAGCGGCAGCATGTAGATGCTGAAGAGTGCAGGGCCAAGGACCGAACCCTGGGGAACTCCACACGTTACCTTAACGTAGTCCGAGGTCACATTGTTATGGGAGACACACTGCATCCTATCAGTAAGATAAGAGTAAAACCAAGACAGGGCTAAGTCTGACATACCAATTCGTGTTTTGATACGTTCTAATAAAATATTATGATCGACGGAATCGAAAGCAGCGCTAAGATCGAGGAGCAGCAACATAGATGACGCATCAGAATCCATCATTGGCAATAGATCATTAGTCATTTTTGCGAGGGCTGTCTCCGTGGAGTGATTTGCCCTGAAACCGGATTGAAAGGTTTCACATAGATTGTTAGACGCTAAGTGTTCATTTAACTGCTCCGCAACAATTTTTTCGAGGATTTTTGAAATAAAGGGAAGGTGAGACACCGGTCGGTAGTTTACCATGAGGTCAGGATCGAGGTTAGGTCTTTTAAGAAGAGGATGAATAACCGCTTTTTTGAATGCTAGGGGAACAGTGCCCGAGGAGAGTGATAAGTTTATAATATTTAGCACTGATGGACCTAATAATACAAAGAGCTCCTTGATCAGTTTCCCAGGGAGAGGGTCAAGTAAACATGTTGTCTGTTTTATTCCATTTACACGTTGTAACAATTCCTCTAATGTTATTTCATCAAAACGAGAGAAACTATTTTGGAGGGCAGTATCCGCCGTATATACCATCGTATCAGTGTTAATAGAACCCCGTTGTAGCTGGGACGCATTGTCTTTAATCTCCTTTCTAATGACTTCAATTTTCTTACTAAAGAATTGCATAAAGTCATCAGCTGAGTGGGTTGAGCTACTGGAAGGGGTCCCTTGTTGGGTTAGCGATGCTACCGTACTAAACAAAAATTTAGGATCGTTTTTATTACGGTGGATGAGATTTGAGTAATATTTAGCTTTAGCTAAGGTAAGCATGCGTTTGTAAGTTATTAAACCATCACTCCATGCTTGATGGTGCACCTCAAGTTTAGTCGTGCGCCATTTGCGTTCCAGCTTTCTACATAATAATTTTTGAGCTCTAGTTTCTTCTGTAAACCACGGGGTGCGCTTTTTTGGAGCCTTTTTTAACTTTAGCGGTGCTATGTTATCAATGGTTTCGCGCAGGGCGCCGTTAAAGTTGTTAGTGAGGTTATCAATAGAGCCCACATACTTTGGGAATGGTTGCCATTACCGAGGGCAGTAAGTCAGCAAGAGTTGTCGTGGCCGTATTAATGTTGCGGCTGCTATAGCAATTATTATTATTAGTTTGACGAACATGCGTCTGAACCTCAAATTTTATAAGGTAATGATCGGACAATACTTTAGTATACGGGAGTATCGTAACTTTGGAAACGGTGATACCCCTGACAAGCACTAGGTCTATCGTATTACCGTTGCGATGCGTGGGTTCATTTATTATTTGTGTGAGACCACAGCTATCAATTATAGTCTGGAGCGCTACGCACGGTGGGTCCGATGGGGTATTCATATGGATATTAAAGTCCCCCATTATGATTATATTATCGGCGTGTGTCACTAGATCAGCAACAAACTCTGAGAATTCGTTGATAAAGTCCGAACAGGGCCCTGGGGGGCGGTAGATAACAGCCAGGTGTAGAGGCAGCGGTGTGACAGACCTCCTAGTAAGCACCTCAAACAATTTATATTTATTATTTATGTTAGGACTAAGGTTAAAGTTTTCGTTGTATATTAGTGCGACCCCCCCACTCCTTTTAAGCGGACGGGAAATATGCGCATGTGTAAAGTTAGGAGGACATGCCTCATTTAGCGCAAAAAAGTCGTTTGGTTTAAGCCAGGTTTCGCTGAGACCGATGACGTTAAGATTGTTGTCTCTGATAATATCATTAACTAACAACGTTTTGGGAGACAATGATCTTATGTTTAAAAAACCTATATTATAGGTAGTGGGCTGTTTTAGGGAATTTTTGATCAAATTATCCGTATTAGCAATATTAATAATGTTGTGTTTATTATGCCCAGTGCATTCAGTATAGTTACGACCATATCTAGGAATTGATACGACAGGAATTTTCCGATTGTTTGATTGTTGCTTTGATAAACTGCACGCATCATGGTTAGCCACCTCAGTAACGGGAATTTTCCGATTGTTTGTTTGTTGCTTTGATAAACTGCACGCATCATGGTTAGCCACCTCAGTAACGGGAATTTTCCGAGTGTTTGTTTGTTGCTTTGATAAACTGCACGCATCATAGTTAGCCACCTCAGTAAAACACATGTCCAACTCTGAAACACTCAAAGCAGAAAAAACTTGTTCTAATTTAACTGACTCCTTACCCAGACCAGTAGTCTCGCATTTTCCATTCAAATCCGTCTTCAGGATGGAGGGAAGTTGTGTTCTGTGGGGATTAGCCTTCTGCTTTGTTTTTAGCCCCGCTCAACATCCGCGTTTCCGATCACACCGCTGCCGTCTGCTCCGTAGACGGCCCCCGCTGCTATTATACTCTCCTGCTTCACAGGCCGCTGGATGTAGCCGCCGATGTATTCCCATATATATATATATATATATATATATATATATATATATATATATATATATATATATATATATATATATATATATATATATATATATATATATATATATATATATATAAACCCTGTCTCCATATGAGTTGGGAAATTATGTTAGATGTAAATATAAACGGAATACAATGATTTGCTACAAAGACAACATATTTGATGTTCAAACTGATAAACATTTTGTTTTTTGCAAATAGTCATTAACTTTAGAATTTGATGCCAGCAACACGTGACAAAGAAGTTGGGAAAGGTGGCAATAAATACTGATAAAGTTGAAGAATAATCATTAAACACTTATTTGGAACATCCCACAGGTGTGAGGGCTAATTGGGAACAGGCGGGTGCCATGATTGGGTATAAAAAAAGCTTCCCAAAAAATGCTCAGTCTTTCACAAGAAAGGATGGGGCGAGGTACACCCCTTTGTCCACAACTGCGTGAGCAAATAGCCAAACAGTTTAAGAACAACGTTTCTCACAGTGCAATTGCAAGAAATTTTGGGATTTTAACATCTATGGTCCATAATATTATAAAAAGGTTCATAGAATCTGGAGAAATCACTCCACGTAAGCGGCATGGCCGGAAACCAACATTAAATGACCGTGACCTTCGATCCCTCAGACAGCACTGTATCAAAAACCGACGACAATCTCTAAAGGATATCACCACATGGGCTCAGGAACACTTCAAAGAACCACTGTCAATAAATACAGTTCCTCGCTACATCCGAAAATGCACGTTAAAGCTCTACTTTGCAAAGCGAAAGCCATTTATCAACAACATCCTGGAACGCTGCCGGCTTATCTGGGCCCGAAATCATCTAAGATGGACTGATGCAAAGTGGAAAAGTGTTTTGCGGTCTGACGAGTCCACATTTCAAAATTGTTTTTTGGAATTTTCGACATCGTGTCAAATGGACCAAAGGGGAAGCGAACCATCCAGACTGTTATCGACGCAAAGTTCAAAAGCCAGCATCTCGGATGGTATGGGGGTGCATTAGTGCCAAGGCATGGGTAACTTACACATCTGTGAAGGCACCATTAATGCTGAAAGGTACATACAGCTTTTGGAACAACATATGCTGCCATCTAAGCGCCGTCGTTTTTCATGGACTTATTTCAGCAAGACAATTCCAAGCCACATTCAGCACGTGTTACAACAGCGTGGCTTCGTAAAAAAAGAGTGCGTGTACTTTCCTGGCCCGCCTGCAGTCCAGACCTGTCTCCCATCGAAAATGTACGGCGCATTATGAAGCCTAAAATACGACAACAGAGACCCCGGACTGTTGAACGACTGAAGCTCTACATAAAACAAGAATGGGAAAGAATTCCACTTTCAAAGCTTCAACAATTAGTTTCCTCAGTTTCCAAACGTTTATTGAGTGTTGTTAAAAGAAAAGGTGATGTAACACAGTGGTGAACATGCCCTTTCCCAACTACTTTGGCACATGTTGCAGCCATAAAATTCTAAGTTAAATATTTTTAGCAAAAAAAATAAAGTTGATGAGTCTGAACATCAAAATATCTTGTCTTTGTAGTACATTCAATTGAATATGGGTTGAAAAGGATTTGCAAATCACTGTATTCCGTTTATATTTACATCTAATACAATTTCCCAACTCCTATTGAAACAGGGTTTGTTTATGGTTACATTATGGGCAGTCAGTTTTTGGCCCTTCGGACAAATTTTGGACACCCTGATGTACACCTTGTCTGCCAGCATTTTACACCATGCTGTGCCGTGCTGCACAGTCTCTGCAGCTTCTTTGTACAGCCTGCACCTGGGGTCCTGTCTGATGTGGTAGACCCCATTGTATTAACCTTGTGATCCCGGGCAGCCATTTTTCATGCTTTTGTACTGTCTTTCAGTCCAGTCTTTTCCAACCACTGGAATGTTTTCTCGATGCCAGTAATTGGCAAGTTGTGGGTGGTATATGCCATGCAGGGGGTTGGTTTTCCATGATAGACACCCTTGCTCTTTCTCTTTATTGGGCTTCACTTAGCAGGTAGACCTTGGGGGCCATATTTTTTAAATCTATTCCTGGAGGCCTGTGGTTTCCTCATGAGACACTCGTTTTTTGACCCCCTCGTTTCACATAAGGTGTGTGTGTGTGTGTGTGTGTGTGCGTGTGTGTGTGTGTGGCTTACTTTGCGTCCTCAGCGACGGGTGTGTTGTAGCTTTGAAACAGCGGCTGCATGAAGAGCCCCAGTGTTCCGACCACACACACCAAGATGAAGATCCAAAGAAACAAACGGTCTATCACCATGGCAACATACTTCCAGTCCTCTATTATCTGAAAAATAAGACAAATGAGAACAAGGAGTAAGAATGTTTAAATTTATAGCTTATGTTTTTTTATTCATGGCTGCCAGTTTACAAATGCATGCTTACAAACCACTAAGCTAATGTGCAATTATAATTTTGTAATATTTATTAAGCATGGGAGCTTTGTAGACGTTTGGAAACCTACAAATGTGGAAGATGTTTCCCTGATGTACACTCTGATTGAAATCTCAGATAACGATATTCTTTGTGCTGTGTTTAAATTTAGCAAGCAGCATCCAAATCAACGATGCCGATAAATGTTGCCGATAAATGCTAATGTGAGAATGTGCCTCTGGGGCATGGGCCAAATATAGCAGTTTTAAGTCTATAGTAGGCCTGGGCGAAATGGCTCCAAAATACATTTCCCCGTTTTTCTTTTACAAAAAAAATCAATATACGTTTGTTTCTGATTTTTGTCCCTACTTTTTTAAAAAAAAAACTTAAATACAAATGACAAAGATCATTGAAAACAATGTTGTCTTTTATTTAATCAAAAACTAGTAGTTTGAAAAGACACTGCATATACTGCATCTTGCTCTTAGCAAAATTCTAATTTGTATATTGTTGTTCTTTTTAGTACTTTTTATGGAATATTGAGAAAATGGATGGATGGATGGATGGATGGATTTTTAAATAAAATTTAGAGCATGCAAATAAACAATCTCCAACATTGAGGTCAATAAAGTGCAAAATTCAAACTTCTGTCTTACATGAAATACTTCATCCATCCATCCATTTTCTACCGCTTATTCCATTTAGGGTCGCGGGGGGCGCTGGTGCCTATCTCAGCTACAATCGGGCGGAAGGCGGTGTATACCCTGGACAAGACGTCAGCTCATCTTCCGTAAATAAAAATGTGACATTGTATCCAAATAAATAATGGAGTGAAACACTGAGAGGACTATAGTTTGTTTCAGTAAGTGTATAATGTAAATGCAGCTTTTTTCATTCACAAATCTTGGCGGTGTGCAGAGCAGACTGCTTTGGTGATCGTTCTCCGCATTGTGCTTCTTTCTCATCATACATGGCATCTTCATACATTCTTAGTGCAAATGATTCCACCATTATAAGGTTATTTTTAGCCCAGAGTTTGTTTGTTGTTGTGTCTTGTTTGCCTCTTAAAGACTTGTATTTTCCGCACGGATGTCGCAAGCTACGAGAAGCTCCTGAGGGGCAACAAATATGCCATAGCAAGAGGAGAAAAAAAAATAATAATTGAAATCGTCTGCAACAAAAACCTAATATATCGATAGAATCTGCCATGCGGATACATCGATAATACATCGATAAAATCGATGTATTAGCCCTGTTTAGCCCCATACCGCCATATTTAAAGAGGTGGAGAAAGTCCCGTCTGATATATGGCAACTTACTTGCTTGAAAGAGGTCATCATGAAAATGTAATGATGATGGGGGGCCAAACGAAATGACACAGTGGGCCAAATTTGTCTCACTTTGGGCATTCCTGATCTAAATATCAGGTATTGTCTTGCTGAAAAAAGCAGGGGTGTCCATGAAAAAGACGGGATTTGGATGGCAACATATGTTGTTCCAAAACCTGTATGTACCTTTCAGCATTAATGGTGCCTTCACAGATGTGTAAGTTACCCATGCCTTGGGCACTAATGCACCCAGATACCATCACAGATGCTGGCTTTTGAACTTTGCGTTGATAGCAGTCTGGATGGTTCGCTTTCCCTTTGGTCCTGATGACACGATGTCGAATATTTCCAAAAATAATTTGAAATGTGGACTCGTCAGACCACAGAACACTTTTACGCTTTGCATCAGTCCATCTCAGATGATCTCGGGCTCAGAGAAGCCGGCGGCGTTTCTGGATGTTGTTGATAAATGGCTTTCGCTTTGCATAGTAGAGCTTCAACTTGCACTTACAGGTCTAGCTACCAACTGTATTTAGTGACAGTGGTTTTCTGAAGTGTTCCTGAGCCCATGTGGTGATTGATGTCGGTTTTTGATACAGTGCCGTCTGAGGGATCCAAGGTCACAGTCATTCAATGTTGGTTTACAGCCATGCTGCTTACGTGGAGTGATTTCTCCAGATTCTCTGAACCTTTTGATGATATTAGAAACCATGGATGTTGAAATCCCTAAATTTCTTGCAATTGCACTTTGAGAAAAGTTGTTCTTAAACTGTTTGACTATTTACTCACGGAGTTGTGCACAAAGGGGTGTACCTCGCCCCATCCTTTCTTGTGAAAGACTGAGCATTTTTTGGGAAGCTGTTTTTATACCCAATTATGGCACCCATCTGTTCCCAATTATCCTGCACACCTGTGGGATGTTACAAATAAGTGTTTGATGAGCATTCCTAAACTTTATCAGTATTTATTGCCACCTTTCCCAACTTCTTTGTCACGTGTTGCTGGCATCAAATTCTAAAGTTAATGATTATTTGCAAAAAAAATTAATAAAAAATGTTTATGAGTTTGAACATCAAATATGTTGACTTTGTAGCATATTCAACTGAATATGGGTTGAAAAGGATTTGCAAATCATTGGATTCCGTTTATATTTACATCTAACACAATTTCCCAACTCATATGGTTTGTATTTCGGGGTATGTTAAAATTGTCTTCACAACAATACTATTGAAGACTGTTTACATTAGTAAGCCTGTACTTTACTAAAACAAAAGTTTTACAGTTTCACATGAACACCAACACCTCCTATCGTTCCCAACAGTGTGAGAACACGTCTACACCATGAATTGACTTACGTGGACCCCGACTTAAACAAGTTGAAAATCTTATTCAGGTGTCACCATTTAGTGGTCAATTGTACGGAATAGGTACTGTACTGTGCAATCTACTATTAAAAGTTGTAATAAATCAATACATTGATCAAGGATAATAGGCATGAGGTTTAGCTAATCACAAGCCTTTCTACTGCCCAGAACACACCACTTTGAGTTTAATACTAGCAGACAGTCAACTATACACTTCTACGGACCCTTCATTGTGACCAAAATATATGTACGGACCGCAAGTAGTAAATCCTAAAAAAGGCACTCACCAACATTAGAGGATATATATTTTCTTATGCCACACACGTTATATAGCTTATTGTTGTTCATTTTAATACTGGGGTGCTATAAAGGAATTAACGGATGTAAAATAAGCATAGGTGGTACTGGTTACCTGGAAAAGGTGCACGATCAACTTAAACACATCATCGTAACATACAAATGAATGGACATTTTGTCAAGGACCATACAAAAGACGTGCAACACACCCAGAGATGAAATCATGGGGACATTTTGGCAAGGAGCCAGAACTTTGTCACCACCAACTCTTCCAATGGTCCTGAATGTTGAATATTTCTAAAACAGTCTGCCATATTTAAAAATGTGTTGATGGATTGGAATGGTGACCATTTTAATGTAGCCCACCAGTTCACTGTGTATGCAGTTTATACATGTTGTGAGATATTGTGTACAATATTCCATACCTGTAATATTACCACAGTGTTAACATCATTACAAAGCAAAATTCAAATTCAAAGCAAAACAATATATATTAAAGCAGGGTCTCATGGTCATCATGATCATGATTATTAAGGTTTTATTTTATGTATTTATTCTTTAAAGTTGTTTTAAAATAATTTAATTCCATTCATTAGATCATTATGTTTAAATAAATTATGCTAACCCCAATCCCAAGCCCTAACTCATCTTGTTTTTACTAATTCATCTATGTAAACTTTTTAAAATACTAACTGTAGCATTTTTTTCCATTATGCTAACCCTAACCCTAAATATATGTTTTTACGTACTAAAATCCCTGACACAAGGACTACAGCTAAAATGGCGGATGTAGTTAGAGAACTACAAAAAAAATGGCAGCCCAATATGATGGAGACCAACTTTCGGTTTTACTTCCCCCCATTGGAGCCCCCTGAATGAGTGGTGCATTTAGGCCATGCCCACAGTGTTGGACATAAGCACCCACTGACCCAATTGAAAAACCCCTTTTCAGTAAATTTCAAAACTTAACAAAACATTTCCAAAGTCAGATAGACACATTCACACTCACATTTACACATTAGGGTCAATTTAGTGTTGCCAATCAGCCTATCCCCATGCATGTCTTTGGGGGTGGGAGGAAGCCAGAATATCCGGAGGGAACCCATGCATTTACAGGGAGAACATGCAAACTCCACACAGAAAGCCTCGGGATCGAACCCAAAATCTATTATTCTAAATTTCTGAGATACTAATATTTGAATTTTCATTAATTTTCAGTAATAATCATCAAAATCAAAAGTAATAAATGTAATAAACATTTGAAATAGATCAGTCTCTGCGGAAGGCAGAGACTCAGCAAAACTCTGAACCGATCACCACTTGGTTGCGAGTGGGCTCTGATGGTGGTGAAGGATGACGGACAGACCTGGCAGGCCCAAGATTATAGTGAGGGTCTGCTGAAAACGTCTAGCAGAGTCTCCTGTCAGAGTGAGTTTCAAGTCTCACCTGCGGAAGAACTTCGAACATGTTACGAAGGAGGCGCTGGACATTGAGTTTGAGTGGAACAAGTTCCGTGGCTCTATTTTCGAAGCAGCCAATCTGAGTTGCGGCCGCAAGGTGGTCGGTGCCTGTCATGGCGGTAATCCCAGAACCCGCTGAAGGACACCAGTGGTGAGGGATGCCCTCAAGCAGAAGAAGGCTTATCGGGTCTTTTTGGCTCATGGGAGTACGGAGGCAGTGCCAAGCGGTGTGCGGCTTTTATGGTTGCAGACACACAATCTCAGACATGGGAGGGGTTTAAAAAAACCATGGAAAACGACTTCCAGATGGCTTTAAGGTGTTCTGGACCACCATACTCCGCCTCATGAGGGAGAAGCAGTGCACAGTCAACACCATATATAGTGGGGACAAAGTGCAGCTGATGTCAACTGGGGATATTGTGGATCAAATATACTTAATTCTCCTTAATCCCATTTACACGTTTTCCAATGAGGAAGCAGTGCCTAGAGACTCTCCGGCAGGCTCTCCTATTTCGGGGACTGAGGTTAGTTTAGAAGCTCTTCGGTGGCAGGGCGGGTGAGATATGCCCGGAGTTCTTTCAGGCTCTGGATGCTGGGTTGTCATGGTTGACAAAACTCTACGGCATTGCGTGGACATCGGGGGTGGTGCCTTTGGATTAGCAGACTGGGTTGGTGGTTCCTCTTTTTAAAAAGGGGAACCGTATGGTGTGTTCCAATTATTGTGGGATCACACTCCTCAACCTTCCCGGTAAAGTATTTTCTGGTGTACTGGACAGGAGGCAATGCCGGATAATCAAACCTCGGATTCAGGAGGAACAGTGGGTTTTTTGTCCTGGTCGTGGAACTGTGGACCAACTCTATACTCTCGGCAGGATCTTTGAGGGTGCATGGGAGTTTGCCCAACCAGTCTACATGTGTTTTGTGGACTTGGAGAAGGCAGTCAACCGTTTCCCCCGGGACGTCCTGTGGACAGTGCTCAGAGAGTTTTGTGTATCAGACTGACTGATTGTGGCGGTTGTTCCGCTCCTTGCATGAACACTTTTCCACTTTGCATTAGTCCATCTTAGATGATCTTGGCCCCAGAGAAGCCGGCGGCGTTTCTGGATAATGTTGATAAATGGCTTTCGCTTTGCATAGTAGAGCTTTAACTTGTACTTATAGATGTAGCGACGAACTGTATATAGTGACAGTGGTTTTCTGAAGTGTTCATGAGCCCATGTGGTGATATCCTTTAGAGATTGATGCCGGTTTTTGATACAGTGCCATCTGAAGAATCGAAGGTCACAGTCATTCAATGTTGGTTTCCGGCCATGCCGCTTACGTGGACTGATTTCTCCAGATTCTCTGAACCTTTTGGTGATATTATGGACCGTGATGTTGAAATCCCTAAATTTCTTGCAATTGCACTTTGAGAAACGTTGTTCTTAAACTGTTTGACTATTTGTTCACGCAGTTGTGGACAAAGGGGTGTACCTCGCCACATCCTTTTTTGTGAAAGACTGAGCATTTTTTGGGAAGCTGTTTTTATACCCAATCATTGCACCCACCTGTTCCCAATTAGCCTGCACACCTGTGGGATGTTCCAAATAAGTGTTTGATGAGCATTCCTCAAATTTATCAGTATTTATTGCCACCTTTCCCAACTTCTTTGTCACGTGTTGCTGGCAACAAATTCTAAAGTTAATGATTATTTGCAAAAAAAAAAACTGTTTTATCAGTTTGAACATCAAATATGTTGTCTTTGTAGCATATTCAACTGAATATGGGTTGAAAATGATTTGCAAATCATTGTATTCCGTTTATATTTATATCCAACAACATTTCCCAACTCATATGGAAACGGGGTTTATATATATATATATATATATATATATATATATTTTTTTTTTTTAATTTATTTATTTATTTATTTTTTCATCTTATCGTGATATCATGATTAACAAACTAAGTTAGTATAAATATCGGCAAATGGTTATCAAAATGTGAAGTTGAACTTACTCCTTCGTCATCATCTTCTTTCTTCATGTGCTCAGCAATGTATTTCACTCCCTCCACCGCCTCCTGCACATCAGCTTCCCACTGAGAGGTCAAAGGCCTGTGGACGTCTGGACATCCATACCCGACGTCCGGGATGTCTCCCAGCCTCCAGCAATACTTGTGGGCCCAGTTTGCGTTCACATAGAAGGAGTTGGAATTAGTCTGAACATCACTCAGGTTCACGTTAGACAAGTGTCGCTTATCTCTTGCCGTCTGAGAAGGATTCTTTCTGACGGCGTTGCGTTCCACACACATCCTCTTGACTCTTTTACGGACGTTAGTCACACCTGGACGCCTCATGAAAAGTAATGTGGGGAGTTGGACCAGGAAGAGGCGGTTGACCCACTTCGGCATGTGGTGGGTGGATGGAGAGCGGTGATGAACATTCAGGACGCAAACGTTGGTCACGATGGAGAAGGTGACCAACACCATAGTAAACATCAGGTATTTACCTTGGGGAACACAAAAACAACCTCAGATACTTCTCATTTCCTCTTTTAAAGTAAAAGCCTCAGGGAGGGACAGCATCTGAGCAAAATTTGGGTTTGCATATCACCTCAAATGAAGATGAACACATGAAGTGGAAAAATAACTGACTGATTGTTTCCCAACAGTACAAAGATTACATCGGCACTCTTGGAAAAACATACCATGAACAAATGTACTGTAAAAATTGTTTGTACATAATAAAAATGAACGGCATACACTTTTAAAATGTTTGTACTTTACTGTTAATAATGTATGTACTGTAAAAAATGTTTTAACTGTAAATGTATATACTGTAAAAAATATATACATGTAATGTAATACAAAATGGAATGTACTGTTAAAACATGTATCTACTGTAAAAATTAATGCGGTGTAAAAATATGCACTGTAGAAAAATAAAGCATAGTAAAATAAAGTTTGTACAGTAAAAAATGTAGGTACAGTAAAAATATGTATTTAGTGTAATAAAATATGCACATTATGTACCTATGTAATGCATATGTACTGTATTGGAAACAATGTATGTACTGTAAAAAAAATGTATGTGCTTAATCTATCCATCCATCCATTTTCTACCGCTTGTCCCTTTTGGGGTCGCGGGCGGTGCTGGAGCCTATCTCAGCTGCATTCGGGCGGAAGGCGGGGTATACCCTTGACAAGTCGCCACCTGAATCTATGCATTGTAAAATATTTGTATGTATCGTACAAATAGGTACAATACTGTTAAAAAATGTTAGGTACTGGTAAAAAAAAAAAAAAAAAGATTTACATTATCCATCCATCCATTTTCTACCGCTTATTACCTTTTGGGGTTGCGGTTGGCGCTTGCGCCTATCTCAGCTACACTATGTGTTATAAAAACGTATCTTTTGTAAAAAAGATGCACTATAAAAAAAAATTGCATGTAATGCAATAACATACACCGTAAACAATGTATGTGGTGCAAAAAAGATGTACGGTATGCACTGTAAAAATGTGTGTACTCTAAAAATGTATGTACTGTAAGAAAATATGGATAGTAAAATGTATGTACTGATTAAAAAAAAATTATGTTCTGTAAAAATGTGTACTGTAAAAAGTGTATGTACAATACAAATGTATGCACTGTAAAAATGTATCTGGCGTAAAAAGGATGCACAATAGGCACTGTAAAAATGTGTATGTATTTTAAAAAGAAGTACAGTAAAACACATTATGTGATGTAAAAAATGTATGCACTGTAAAAGAGATGTATGCACTGTAAATGTAGATACTGTAAAAATGCATCCATAGATCCATCAATCTTCTTCTGTTCATCCGAAATCAGGTCGCAGGGTAGCAGCATAAGCACAGAAGCCCAGACTTGCCTCATTCCAGGTACTTTTTCCAGCTCTTCACGGGGTATTTTGAGGCGTTCCCAGGACAGCTGGGAGGATAATCTCTACACCATGTTCTGGGTCTTCCCTGTGGCCTCTTACTGATCAGACGTGCCCTAAGTACATTTCCAGGGAGGCATTCTCGGGGCATTCTATAAACAATATTGTCTATTGTGAGCGAACTGTGGTGCTGAATTTCCCCCAGGGATCAATAAAGTACTTTGTATTCTATTCTATTCTATTCTGACCAGATGCCAGAACAACCTCATCTGGCTCCTCTCGATGTGGAGGAGCAGTGGTTTTACTCAGGGCTCCTCTCAAATGACAGAGCTTCTCTTAGGGAGAGCCGTACCACTCGACAGAGGAAACTCATTTTAGCCGCTTGTACCCATGAGCTTGTCTTTTCGGTCATAACCCAAAGCTAATGACCATAGGTAATGATAGGGACGTAGATCAACTGGTAAATTGAGAGCTTGAGAGCCAACGTTTCTCATTTTTTACCACGACGGACCGTTACTGGAGACGCTGGGCAGATCCACCCATTGATCTCACGATCCACTCTTCCCCCACTTGTGAACAAGACCCCTGCTTAAGCTCCTCCACTTGAGGCAGGATCTCTTTCCCAACCAGGAGATGGCACTCAACTATTTTCTGAGCGAGAACCGTGGACTTGGAGGTCCTGATTTTCATCCCAGTCGTTTCACACTTAGCTGTGAACTGATCAAATTGGAGCTGAAGATCCTGGCCCAAATGAAGCCAGCAAGACCACATCAACCGGAAAAAGCATAGCTCTAATCTTGCAGCCGCCAAAACAGATCCCGTCAATGACTTGACTGCACCTAGAAATTCTATCCATAAGAGTTGTAAACAGAATTGGTGACAAAAGGCAGCCCCGGTGGAGTCCTACCATCACTGGATACGGGTCCGACTTACTGCTGACAATGCGGACCAAGCTCTGACACTGATCATGCAAGAAGCGGACCTCCACAATCAGGCAGTCTGATACCCCATACTCTCTGAGTACTATCCACAGGACTTCTCGAGGGATACGGTCGAATGCCTTCTCCAAGTCCACAAGACACATGTAGACTGGTTGGGTAAACTCCCATGCACCCTCAATGATCCTACCGAGAGTAAAGAGTTGGTCCACAGTTCCACGACCAGGACGGAAATCACATTGCTCCTCCTGAATCCAAGGTTCGACTGTCTGGCATAGCCTCCTCTCCAGTGCAACTGAAAAGAGCATACCAAGAAAGAGGAGGAATGTGATCCCACGATAGTTGGAACACACCCTCCCCTGTCCACCAATCCAAAAGGCACCGCCCCCGATGTCCATGCAGTGCTGCAGAGACTTTTCAATCAGGACAGCCCCAAAGCATCCAGAGCTTTAAGGAACTCTGAGTGGATATCATCCACCCAAGGGCCTTACCATCGAGGGACTTCTCAACTATTTACTTCTCAGCCACAGAAATAGGAGTGACCACCACAGAGTCCCCAGGCCATACTTGCCAACCCTCCTGGATTTTCCAGGAGACTCCCGAAATTCAGCGCCTCTTCCGAAAACCTCACGGGACATATTTTCTCCCGAAAATTTCCCGAAATTCAGGCAGAGCTGGAGGCCACGCCCCCTGCAGCTACATGCGGAACTGACTCAGCAATGTTGTGACCCTCTTAAAAGGACAATACTGCCATCTACTGTCCATAGAATAGAACAGAATGTACTTTATTGATCCCTGGGGAAAATTCAGCACCACAGTTCGTTCACAGTAAACAATGATAATAATAAATAATATAATATATATAATAAATCGTATATATAATATATAATATATAAATGATATAAATATAATCTAGATACTGTATATTCTACATTTAAGTGCAGTCAAGGAACATATGCATTAGGGAGTCTGTTCTGAAGCCCACAGTAAAGAGACCTAACCTCATCACGTCGCCTGGTTATTGACTCCAACCCAATATATTACACCGTCGACGAGCAAAATGAAGAAATATGCTTGCAAGTTCCAAAACGAATGGAAACAAGAATTTCAGTTTATACAGGAGAGTTTGAAGGGGAAGGGGTATGTTGCCTATAAATTTTGTAGAACAGACTTCTCCATTGAACACGGTGGCCGAACGGATATACTCAGTCATGAACGGTCAGCTAAGCACAAAGCGTCCGCAGCGCAGCATCGTTCACAACCCAGTATTATGGGCCACCTCGCAAAATGGAGACCCGATGGTGTAACTTATGCTGAGACAAAGATGGCTTTGCTGATAGCAGGAAGCAACATCCCGTTCTCATTTGCGGATATCGACAACAAATCCATGAAAGACATGTTCCCGGATTCGGAGATCGCTCACCAGTACGCAAATGGCAGAACAAAGGTTACTCAAATAGTGAAAGGTAAGTGTTGTTGTTTTTTTAGTAACCAGCAAGCACAGTACAGTTAGTAGAACTGTGTTTTTATTACTGTGTATTTGATAGGTGCCGTCGGAAATTCAACTATTTATTTTATTTATATATATATAATAGAATAACTATATATAGCTAGAATTCACTGAAAGTCAAGTATTTCATATATATATATATATATATATATATATATATGAAATACTTGAGTTGGTGAATTATACTCCTCCCCTCTTAACCACGCCCCCCACCCCAACCACGCCTCAGTCCCACCTCCGACCACGCCCCCACACACCGAAATCGAAGGTCTCAAGGTTGGCAAGTAGGGCACCGCTTGTTCATTGAAAGACAAGAAGTTGGGATTGAGGAGGTCTTCGAAGTATTTCTTTTACCGATCCACAACATCCCTAGTCGACGTCAGCAGAATATCGTCCCCACTATACACGATGTTGACAGTGCAGTGCTTCCCGCTCCTGAGGCGGCGGACGGTGGTCCAGAATAGCTTCAAAGCTGCCCGGGAATTGTTCTCCATGGCTTCTCCAAACTCCTCCCATGTCTCAGTTTTTGCCTTTTCAACCGTAAAAGCCACATACAACTTGGCCTCTCAGAACCTCTCTGCTATCTCTGTAGTCCCATGAACCAAAAGGACCCAATAGTACTCCTTCTTCAGCTTGACGGCATCCCAGGTTCTGGGATTACCGCCACGACAGGCACCGACCACCTTGGGCTACAGCTCTGATCGGCTGCCTCAACATAATTGGCACGGAACAGGGCCCATTCGGACTCAATGTGCAGCACCTCCCTCGTAACATAGTCAAAGTTCTTCAGACCATGGGAATTGAAACTCTCTCTGACGGGAGACTGTGCCAGTCGTTCCCAGCCAACTCCTCACTAGACATTTGGGTCTGCAGTTCTGTCAGGCATCCTCCCCCACCATTGGAGCCTACTCACCACCGGGTGGTGATCGGTTGAAATCTCCGCCTGTCTCTTCACCAGTGTCCAAAACATGAGACCAAAAGTCCGATGATACAAACACAAAGTCGATCATTGAACTGCGACCTCTGGTGTCCGGGTGACAAGTGCACATATGGACACCCTTATGTTTGAACATGATTGACAATCTGTGACGAAGTTCAGATCAGGGCAGCCGTTTCTCCCAATTACGCCTCTTTAACGGGAGCACTGAAGTTCGCTGGTAGAACAATTAGAGAATTACCAGAGAGCACTCCCTCTAGAGCAGGTGTCGGGAACCTTTTTGGCTGAGAGAGCCAAAACGCCAAATATTTTAAAATGTATTTCCGTAAGAGCCAAATAATATATTTTTTTTAACACTGAACACAACTAAACACATCCATTTTTAAGTAAGACCAGCATTTCTAGAGTATAATAGGTCTCTTATTCTTTGTAATAACATTGTTATTCTGAAGCTAACTATGGAGAGGGCGTGGCCCGCCGGCCTGCAGCGAACTGGGGTGTGCCAGGACCGGCCTCGAAATCAGCGAGAGCTGCGTGGATGGCCCACCTGAGCCTTGTTATCTAATCACCTGTCGCTCTGTAATAAGCAGCAGCCAGGAGGAGGGACGGGGTTGGGGCTGGAGCCAGAGCGCGAGCGAGAACGAAAGAGAAAAATACAATTGCTGGAAAGCAACTGAGAGACTTATTGAAAAATAAAACAATAGTGTAACCCTGAAACGGGCTCTCATGTCGGTGCTTGGTGGTCTGAAGAACCCCCAGGAAGACAAGCCCCACACTAACCAATAATAAATAAATAACTTCTTAATTGTGGCTGAGATGGGCGCCAGCGCCCCCTGCGACCCCGAAAGGGAATAAGCGGTAGAGGATGGATGGATGGATGGATGGACGCACCTGAGCTGCAGGAAAACAAGTATTGCCACCCCCGCTAGAACTTCTCTACCTCGCAAACTGGCTCAGGCTCCTGCCCCAGCAAGATGACGTTGTCCATCTTAAAGTTAACTTTTGTAGCCAAGGATCAGACTGCCAGGGACCTGCCTTCGACTGCTGCCCAAACCACAAAGCACCCGAATTCTATGGCCCCTTTCATGGGTGGTGAGCTCATTGGAGGAGGGGATCCTCTTTGCTCAGCGACCAGGCGCTTGCTGTCGAGCCCCACCTTCAGGCCTGGCTCCAGAGGGGGGAGCCGGTGTGTGAACAATGTTGTTCAGTAAAAATAAATACATGTTCTAGAAAAAATATGATCTGCAAAAAAATGTATGTCCATCCATCCATTTCCTACCGCTTATTCCCTTTCGGGGTCGCGGGGGGCGCTGGCGCCTATCTCAGCTACAATCGGGCGGAAGGCGGGGTACACCCTGGACAAGTCGCCACCTCATCGCAGGGCCAACACAGACTGTAAAAAATGTATGTACTGTAAAAATATGTACTGTAAAGTTATGTGTACTGTAAAAGTATCTGGTGTAATATGTACAGTGTGTACGGAAAAAATTTATGTATTTTGAGATAATGTATATACTGTAAAAAATGTATGTACCTGGGGATACATTGATTGGCAACACTAAATTGGCCCTAGTGTGTGAATGTGAGTGTGAATGTTGCCTGTCTGCGTTGGCCCTGCAATGAGGTGGTGACTTGTCCAGGGTCTACCCCGCCTTCCACCCGATTGTAGCTGAGATAGGCTCCACTGCGACCCCGATGGGAATAAGCGGTAGAAAAGGGATGGATGGATGGATGTAAAAAACATGTACGTGCTGTAAAAGAAAATTAGTGTGTAATGTAAAACAAGATATATGTATTGTAACTAGTGAAGATAAGATACAGCAGATATTGTTTTTTTCTTAAAACAGACAAAACTCACCAATGAGTGGCACTGCCAGCGAGGTAGGTGGTACAATCTTGGAAATAAGCAGCAGAAACACAGTGAGCGCCAACAGCACTGAAATACACAAAGTCATCTTCTGACCACAGTCTGATGGTAGATAGAAGACCAAAATAGCCAAAGAGGTAATGAGCACGCAGGGAATGATCAGATTAATTGTGTAGAAGAGTGGCTTCCTCTTGATAACAAAGTCATAGGTGATGTCCAAGTAAGTGATGTCATCTGGGTCCTCATTCTTGCGTCCAGGAAGCGACACAATGTCCCACTCTCCACTGGGTGTGAAGTCGTCACGGCTGGCGAAGTCGCTGGTGAGCATCAAGTCCACTTCTGTGTGATCATAAGTCCAGGAGCGGAACTTTAGGGTGCAGTTCTGCTGGTCAAAAGGGAAGTTCTGCACTTCGATGGCACAGGCTGACTTGTAAATGGCGGGCGGCAACCACACAATGTCCCCGGTGTTGGACACCACTGTGTTGCAGTAGAAGGACACTTCGTACACGCCATCAGCACTGAAATCACAATAATCATGGATTATTTGTTATTAATATGAGCACAATGTATTCCATTGTTTGGGATAGTGACGTATTAAAAGAACCGTATTTTTAGGACTATAAGGCGCACTTAAAATCCTTTAATTTTCTCAAAACTTATAACCCTGTGCACCTAAAGTACGGAATAATTTTGGTGATGCTTACCAACCTCAAAGCTATTTTATTTGGTACATGGTGAAATGATAAGTTTGACCAGTAGATGGCAGTCACACTTAAGAGATTTGTGTGGACTGCAATATGACGGCAGTCACACATAAGAGGTACGTTTAGACTGCAATATGACTAAAGTAAACAAAACCAAAATGTTATATGTTCCATTGAAAATATAGAACATTACACCCAGCGCTTAAAAATCTTTCAAAATGTTTTTGTACGACTTTGGTAAGCCATGAAGCCGCACCGCTTGATGGATTGTACTGTGCTTCAACATACGAGTATTATTATGGTGTGTGTATAAGGTAACACATATCTATCGTTTTGTTTCGCAATGTTTTGCAAAAGCTACTTTTATTCCCTTTGGAATCTGCTAATCTGTACTTGGGATCTGCATAAGACTTGAAAATCTGTGCGAGTCCGCCTTTGTAGTCCGTAGTCGATAAACTTCTTCTTTTTCTCCATCTTCTTTTTTTATGAGACATTTATCCTCCGCCATTGCCATTTCTAATATAAAGTTGTGTAAAGTTCTTACTTATATCTGTCAGTAAACTCGCCATGAAAGCGCTAAAACATACCGGTGTAGTGAGTTAAATTTATTCACCCAAGGAACTTTAGTTATTAGAGAGTTCCGGTCAGACGGTTTTTCACAGGAAAAGATTTCCGGCATTGTTATTGTACTCGTGAGCCATGGATGAGAAGATGCTGCTCCGTTATTGATTGAAGTAAAGTCTGAAAGTCATTAAAACAGTTAGCTCCATCTTTTGACACTTCTTCCACTCCCGTCCTTGTACTCTACACCGCTACAACAAAGATGGCGGGGAGAAGACGAGGTGAGCCACGTAAATAAGACCGCTTACAAGACGGCGCATCATGACAGTCAGAAAGCGGCTTGAGGACGGTCTGTAAAACAATCTATGCAACATTTTGACTAAAGAACCACCATTATATGTTATGTAGACCACAAGAAAGTTTTTTTCGTTTAAAAAAAAATAATAATAATAATATGACCCCTTCAATGTGCCCGATAATCAGGTGCTATACTTGTATAGCGCTTTTCTACCTTCAAGGTACTCAAAGCGCTTTGACACTATTTCCACATTCACCCACCCATTCACACACTGATTGCGGGGGCTGCCATTCAAGGCTTTAACCAAGACCCATCGGGAGCATGGGTGAAGTGTTTTGCTCAAGGACACAACAAGGATGGCGGAAGCCTGGGATCAAACCAGGAACCCTCAGGTTGCTGGCACAGCCCCTCTACCTCTCTGTCATTGAGAAATGCTTGATTTGACTAAAAATCAATTTACAAGAACCTCCACTTAGTAAACTAAGAGTTATTTCGTGGCTAGTTTTGTATGCTTTAAGTTGCGAGCATAAACCATTCGTTGGCGTACTGAATGTCACAGTGAAACCTGTCAGATCATGAAATGCTCAGTCATTCACAAACAAGGATGGGGCAAGAGTCACCACTTTTTGAACAAATGCGTAAGCAAATTGTCAAACAGTTTAAGAACAACATTTCTCAACGAGTTATTACAAAGAATTTGGGGATCTTACCATCTACAGTCATCACTGTCAGTAGCTACAGTTTGTCACTACATCTGTAAGTGCAAGTTAAAAGTGTACTATGCAAAACGAAAGCTATTTATCAACAACACCCAGAAACGCTGCCGGCTTTGCTGGGCCCGAACTCATCTAAAAGGGAATGATGCAAAGTGGAAAAGTGTTCTGTGGTCTGACGAGACCAAATTTCAAATTGTTTTCAGAAACTGTGGACATCGTGTCCCCCAGAAAAAAGAGGAAAAGAACTATCCGGATTGTTATAGGCGCAAAGTTAAAAAGCCAGCATCTGTGATGGTGTGTGGGTGTGTCAGTACCCAAGGCATAGGTAACTTACACATCTGTGAAGGCACCATTAATGCTGAAAGGTACACAGGATTTGGACCAACATATTTTCTCACCCAAGCAACGTTATCATGGACGTCCCTGCTTTTTTCAGCAAGACAATGCCAAGCCACGTGTTACAACAGCGTGGCTTCACAGTAAAAGAGTGCTGGTACTAGACTGGCCTGCCTGTAGTCCAGACCTGTCTCCCATTGAAAATGTGTGGCACATTATGAAGAGAAAAATTACGACAATGGTGACCCCGGACTGTTGAACAACTTAAGCTGTACATCAAACAAGAATAGGAAAGTATTCCAACTGAAAAGTTTCAAAAATTGGTCTCCTCAGTTCCCAAACGGGTGTTGTTAAAAGGAAAGGACAAATAACACAGTGGTAAAACTGCCCATGTGCAAACTGTTTTGCAAGAAAAAATACAGTTTCTCATTTCGAACATTAAATATTTTGTCTTTGCAGTCTATTAAATTGAATATAAGTTGAAAAGGAATTGCAAATCATTGTATTCTGTTTTTATTTACGAATTGCACAACGTACCAACTTCACTGGTTAGTGGTTTTGTAAAAAAAAAAAAAAAAAAGGACATTATATATTGTTATTCCAAATAATTATAAACAATTACCTTTGATTATAAAAATGTCATAACCTTATCCAAATTGAAGAAACCCCAACGTATTCCCCAAGATTTAAATTATATCTATATTAAACCAGCAAATCAATACAGAGCAAAAGGGACACTTCCAGGTCTGTATTTGGTTTGGACAATACTGGGAATTTTTGGTATTAATTTGATACCAAGTAAATACTGGGCTAGTACGAATACCCATTTTTTGTCCTTGAAATTTAATAATCATTGAATAATTTTGTGAATTTGCCTATAGTTAGTAAATTGTGACTATAATAAAGGAAAAAGATTGCTTTCAAATGAAAATGTTTTTATAACTAAATTGTGTGCATTATAGTGCACTAGTGCAAAATAACGAGACAGAGAGAAGGACAGTATGATATTTATATATTATTTTGTTTATGAAAAGAAGAAATAAAAATGAAATGCTGGCTCACTTGTTGTAAAGCACGATGTCAGGAAGCCAGAGGAGTTTGGATGGTATTCTTAGTTTCTTGATGCCTTCGTACTTGTCAGGATCCCACCTCAGTCTGAAATCATTCCACTCCTGCATGAAAACCATAAACCGTCAAATCATATCCAACATCCATAACAAGCATTCAGCTGTCACTCACCTGAGACAACCACACGTTAGTCGTCATGATCTGTTCTCGCTCGTTCTGCAAGAAAAAATTCTAGTAACGATCAATAAGTATATCATGAACTATTTTTAAACTGTATTTTCACATCAATTTTATATACAGTATGTGTGTGTGTGTGTATATATATATATATATATATATTGTACATTATGAACATGTTAGAGAAGAGTAGTTTTCACATTCTCCTATTATTAACTCTATCCACTCAACATCCATTGCACCGGTCGCCCGGGGGTGGCTGGGCGATTGGTGGGAGAGGGACCCCTCCAAGGTTTCTCGATGTTCCCATTGGGTTGAGTTTTTCCTGCCATGACGTGGGATCTGAGCCAAGGATGTCGTTGTGGCTTGTGCAGCCTTTTGAGACACTTGTGATTAAGGGCTGTATAAATAAACTTTGATTGATTGATACTTATTAAAACTTGTATTTAATATCCATGTATGAAAACATATAGTCAGTGTTCCGAATAACGGGGGTTATATGATAACTGCGATAATTTAAAGAGCAACGACTGGAGTAATGTAATTTATTACTTTTTTGTACGTTACAACGCTGTTAGCGAGACATTTGATGTAACGTGGCAGGCTACTTTTGATGTAGTGGTATGTCAACAAGATAGCGTCAGAAATGCAGAAAATTCAATGCGAGAAGTAACTTTTTACTAATGAAAGCAGCAACCAGTCACATCACACCACACACAACATTCGTCCCACCTGGTGTGTGTGAAAATCATTGGTAATTAACTTAACTATGAGGGGCCGTTAGGGATTTATTCAGAATTACCTCTCACACACTACTGTAATCCTCTCATACACATTACTGAAATCCTGTCCAACACACTACTTATTTTTTCTCTCTCACATACACTACTCAAATCCTCCCATACACACTAATGAAATCCTATTATACACAGTACTGATTTTTTTTTCTTTCTCTTAAACACATGACTGAAATTCTATGATGAGGTGGCGACTTGTCCAGTGTGTACCCCACCTTCTGCCCGAATGCAGCTGAGATAGGCTCCAGCAACCCCCCGCCACCCCTAAAGGGACAAGCGGTAGAAAATGGATAGACGGATGGGTGGACACTACTAAAATTCTCAGGGCATTCATCATGTCATGTCATTGTCATTCAGCCAGGTGGAATATGTTTGTCAACGAGTGTGTTGTGCCAGAGGAATAGCAAGAGAACTTTCGAATGTCCAGGTCAGCTGTGATTTTTCTTAGCAAAAAACTGTCCATTTGTTAATGGGGAGACAACGAGAATGTAGGCTACGGTGGATGTGATAAAAAAAAAAGGTAGCGTTTGCTTTGTATTACTTGGCCAACGAGACTTGCATATGCTTGTTTTGTACTCCGTACCTACTGTAAAATGTTCTTTACTACACTGTTTACTTTCACATGTCCATTAAAGATTTGATTCATTTATGATGGCTCAGGTGTAATTCACTACCATAGGGCTGGTCTAAAAGCTTCAATGTATACAAGCCACTTCTATGGTGCCTATGACAAGATGTACTATATGGCATGCCTACTAGGTCGCATTGTGCAAGCGGGTAGGGGAAGGAGGGGGTCTTCAACCAAAGCTTAAACGATGGCATTTTTATACGGGTAAATGCGCAGTCTTTTTTTTTTTAAATCTCGGGCTTTTGGCTTTGTAAGGACTGATTGATCGTTTCCAAACTGTGTTTGGAGGGGAAGTCTCCCGTCCAAAGGCAAAACCTAGTAACTCACTTCTAACTGATTTTGAGAAAACAAAGGAAAACCAATCTATCTTGATGCTGTCTTACAAAGATCTACAAAGTCATCAAACGTATAGATGTTTTCTTGAGCTTTCATTTTCATGCCGATTGAGCCATGGATTGAATCTGCTCTCATGAACGTGTGCCCTTTCTCTAGATATTTTATTACAATCTCGGGTGGGCCCCATTCTGCGTTTGCACATTGGGCAAGAGCCGTGTACAGCGTTCAGTTTTTATTTTGATCTCCACAGTTATCTGCCCAAAAGAGTAGGCAAGGGGAAGAATCAAGAACAATACATTTAATGAAGGTGCTTGCAATGTCCTGGGCCAATCTTCCAAATATCCCCTCGTGCCATATCACATAATCAGGTTGACTGTCGGCCCCCATTCGAGCAAATGTCTCATTAAAGACAATAAGGCGACTGACAAAGAAGCTCCGATTGGTCCCTTGAGATACTAGGTTTTTCTGTTGTATCTAGGCGGTTATGTGGTAGTTGCTAGGTCCTGCCATGTGCGTAACAGCTTACTTACGGGACAAATTACAATATGGCATACACTAATGTAAAGCATATCACCTAGGAACTCCAAAATTATTATCAGCTCAGTTTTGACCTAAATTTAGTTACTGGGTTTTGCCTTTGGACGGGAGAAGTGACGCCAGAAAGACTGCGCCCCACACAGGAAGTGAGGTCAGAAAGATGGAGGCGATTCATCCAGACTTGCCCGCGTGGAAGCTATTTCGGATACAACACATCTCAGACGGCAACATAGACGGTTGAGCGACGGTTTTGGATACGCCCTGGAAGAACGGCACCATGGTGAAATATGTTTGTCAAGGAGTGAGTTGTGCCAGCTGAACGGAAAGAGAACTTTCGAATGTCCAGGCCAGCTGTGATTCTACTTAGTAAAAAACTTTGTCCATTTGTCAAAGGGGACACGACAGACTATGAAAAACAGCGAATACATTTGGACTGGCAATGCAGATTATTACTAGTTATTGTCTGTGATGTATGTCGAGCGATTACTCAACGTCTAGTTCTGTACTCTATAACTTTTGTGAAGCTATGAAGTGGTTGCGGCCCTCAAGTACGACCGCCAATTTCAGCCTCAAGCACAGTGTCCTGAACAGAACACCTGAACCATCATACATGAATCAAATCTTTAATGGACATGAGAAAGTAGACAATGCGATAAAAAACATTTTACAACAATTAATCTAGGGATCTAAAATACATATATATAAATATATATATATATATATATATAAATATATATATATATATATTGTGGGTTGACTCCGCCATTGGGGTATTCTTTCGTGAGATATGGCGTCAGGGAATAAGCTCGGTCACCCAAAAGAAAAACAGGGACCGGATCTTCATCTTCAAGCAGTTGTTTTAAATACGAGGGGATGGTTTTATCTTTCAGCAGCACACTAATGGCGGAGTTAGTGAAGATGTGGGCATCATGTACGCTGCCTGGTCATTTCACAGTCACATCCTTACATTGTTTTTAATGGGAGCCTCCAACAAAAAGAGCTATTCGGACAGAGAAAACGACAATTTCCCCATTAATTTGAGCGAGGATGAAAGATTCATGTTTGAGGATATTGATAGCGACGGACTAGGAAAAAAAAAAAACGATTGCATTGGGACGGATTCAGATGTTTTTAGACACATATACTAGGATAATTCTGGGAAATCCCTTATCTTTCTATTGTGTTGCTAGTGTTTTAGTGAGTTTAACAGTACCTGATAGTCGGAGGTGTGTGTCCACGGGTGTTGACGCCAGTGCCTCAGGGAAGTCAAAGGCAGCTTTATGGATGGCGCAAGCTCAGCTGATCTACGGTAAGGAGCGACTTTTTACCACAATTTTCTCACCGAAACCTGCTGGTTGACATTCGGTCGGGATCCATGTTCGCTTGTCCGTTGTGATCCATAGTAAAGTTTTACCTCCGGGAATTTTAAACAAGGAATCATTGTGTGTTTGTGTGGCTAAAAGGCTAAAGCTTCCCAACTCCATCTTTCTACTTTGAATTCTCCAATATTAATTTAACAAATTGCAAAAGATTCAGCAACACAGATGTCCAAAATACTGCGTAATTATGCTGTTAAAGCAAACCACTTTTAGCTGTGTGTGTGTGCAGCGCTCATATTTCCTAACAGTCTGTGACGTCATCATTACGCGACGTTTTCAAGAAGAAACTCCTGGGAAATTTAAAATTGCAATTTAGTAAACTAAAAAGGCTGTATTGGCATGTGTTGCAATGTTAATATTTCATCATTGATATATAAACTATCAGACTGCGTGGTCGGTAGTAGTGGGTTTCAGTAGGCCTTTAAGTTAAAAAATTCATGGTAAAAACGTATTGAGTGATCCCTTGAGCTAGATTTGAACCAGTGCCCCAAGGAACTCAGCTTAAGCAACTACAGCTCTCCACTCTACCAACTGAGCTATCGAAGGGATTAGCTGCAGCTGCTTTTTAATGTAACCAGATGGTTGTGTGGGTGGGACAATGCTGGGTGCTGAGGCAGAAAAAGCAAAGCAGCTTGTTAAGACATTAGCTTAGAAAACCCCCCGTACCAAAACGGTTCAATACAAATACACGTACCGTGACAGCTCTACTAACAGATTGAGTAGAAACTTTGAGAGAACAGGATGAAACAAGGAAATGAACACAAATACCTTTTTTTCCGATATATGATCAAAATATTCCCACACGGGGGAAACTATCTCAGACGACGATAAATTACAAATGACCAGCGACAGAAGTGCGGCGATTCTGTTGGGAGCAGCATCTCGTTGACAGATGCTCTTCCTTATAAACACAGTTTGGCGCGCAGGCGTCATTGCGACACAGTTCACGTATCGGTCACGTGACCGAAACAGCTCATGATCGGTCACGTGACTTTCGAAAAGCGGTACGCGCACCGACACAGGGTTTTGCTCTATGAGCTCGACGCATGCGCTGATGCATCACTACCGGACACCCTACACCCACAAAAACAATCTGGTGTATGCTATCCAGTGTAATGATGAATGCACTGATTCATATATTGGGGAAACAAAACAACCACTAAGCCGATGCTTGGCACAGCATGGACGGGCAAACCTTTCAGGCCAAGACTCAAATGTCTACCTGCACCTCAAGTAGCAGCACAGGGGAGAACAGATGGTACAAAAGAGGAGTGAGGAAAGCGATAAATGGCCCACCATCTTATAATGACATGCAAAAACTCACTAATAATGAAAAATAAAAATAAAAAGGGCATGAAAACTTTACACATTATTCAAAACATTACATCAAACAAAAAAAAAACTATCCTAAAATACACACTACTTAAATGTGGATGATGCTTTTAGTTTTATACTTTAAAGTGTTGTTCCTCGCACGTTTGTGTTTGTTTGGTTTCTCTTTCTTTTTAGTGTTTCAATACATGGTCCCATTTTTGAAAATGACAAAAAAAATGTACGTATACTTCATTTGCAATTGTTTGATGACATGTTTTTTTATTCTAAGATTGCTAAAGTATGTACTGTATTGTTATTGAAATACATTTGGGGAAAAACTGGCTCTGCCCTTTGTGAAGTATTCCTGTTTCAATCACATGACAGGAAGGCTTTCCAGTTTAACGATATACTCAATATATGGGGTGGGTTAGTTGGTAGTTCTGCCATCCTAGTCACTGCTGTTGTGTCCTTGGGCAAGACACTTTACCCAACTGATCCCAGTGCCATCCACACTGGTTTAAATGTAGATGTCGATAATGGGTTTCACAATGTACATTTTGAGTCTCTAGAGAAAAGCGCTAAATTAATATAATTCACTTCACAATATTCATCACTAAACTGATATAGTTTAAAGGCCTACTGAAATGAGATTTTCTTATTTAAACGGGGATAGCAGGTCCATGCTATGTGTCATACATGATCATTTCGCGATATTGCCATATTTTTGCTGAAAAGATTTAGTAGAGAACATCGCCGATAAAGTTCGCAACTTTTGGTCGCTATTAAAAAAGTCTTGCCTGTACCGGAAGTAGCAGACGTCACTGGTTGTGGAGCTCCTCACATCCTCACATTGTTTACAATCATGGCCACCAGCTTCGAGAGCGATTCGGACCGAGAATGCAACAATTTCCCCATTAATTTGAGCGAGGATGAAAACTTTGTGGATGAGGATAGTGAGAGTGAAGGACTAGAAAAAAAAAAAAAAAAAAAAGACAGGGTAATGGAAGCGGTTCAGATGTTATTAGACACATTTACCAGGATAATTCTAGAAAATCCCTTATCTGCTTATTGTGTTACTAGTGTTGTAGTGAGATTATACTGTCGTAACTGAAAGTCAGAGGGGTGTGGCCACGGGTGTGGTGACCGCCAGTGTCTCTGAGGGAAGCCACGCAGCAGCCTCTTTGCCAGGTGCACGAAGAAGGACGCAAGCTCCGCTCATGTCTACGGTACGAGCCGACTTATTACCACAATTTTCTCACCGAAACCGGCCGGTTGACATGTGGTCGGGAACAATGGTAAACAATAGTAAAGGTTTACCTTTGGGAATGTAAACAAGGAAACACCGGCTGTGTTTGTGTTGCTAAAGGCAGCTGCAATACACCACTTTCCACCTACATCGTTCTTCTTTGACGTCTCCATTATTAATTGAACAAATAGCAAAATATTCAGCAACACAGATGTCCATAATACTGTGTAATTATGCGAGTAAGGCAGACTACTTCTAGCTGGGATCAGGCTGGAAAGACATGTCCACTACAATCCGAGACGTCACGCGCACGCGTCATCATACTGACGTTTTCAACAGGATACTTCGCGCAAAATTTAAAATTGCAATTTAGTAAACTAAAAAGGCCGTATTGGCATGTGTTGCAATGTTAAGATTTCATCATTGATATATAAACTATCAGATTGCGTGGTTGGTAGTAGTGGGTTTCAGTAGGCCTTTAACTTTCTATATCAGAGCATTTCAATCGTTTGTATTTTATGGTAAAGCCTTCTAGTAGTTGAGGCAAAATATTGTGAGTGCATGAAAGCGTTTCAGCAGTGTGTGTGTGAGAGAATTGCAGTAGTATGTGGCTGAGAAGATTTCAGTAGTGTGTCTGAGAGGATTTCAGTAGTGTGTGTGAGAGAATTTCAGTAGTGTGTGTGAGAGAATTTCAGTAGTGTGAGTGAGAGAATTTAAGTAGTGTGAGTGAGAGAATTTAAGTAGTCTAGGAGAGAATTTATGTAGTATGTGTCTGAGAGGATTTCAGTAGTGTGTGTGAGAGGATTTCAGTAGTCTGTGAGAGAAAAACATTGCAGTGTTTATTTCAGAGCATTTCAGTAATGTGTGTAAGAGGTAGTTTCGAATAACATCCCTAACAGCTTCTCATACACAACACGCACTCATACACACTAATACTTTGAGAAAATAATGACCAATAAAATGAATAACTGATGTGAGAAGCGTGCAATCCTACAATATTCAGCCATGGAAGCACATTTAATCTCTTTACCAACTCGCGCTAACACACTCCAGTGAAAAGATTTGACAAAGCTGACGTCACTGCCCGCAAACTGCAAATCTTAGCGAACAAATACAGCTGAGCTAATCCTGCTCTGTCTCGCCGCTGATGTCTCATATTACAAACCCCGTTTCCATATGAGTTGGGAAATTGTGTTAAATGTAAATATAAACGGAATACAATGATTTGCAAATCCTTTTCAACCCATATTCAATTGAATACACTACAAAGACAAGATATTTGATGTTCAAACTCATAAACTTTATTTTTTTGGGCAAATAATAATTAACACGTGCCAAAGTAGTTGGGAAAGGGCATGTTCACCACTGTGTTGTATCACCTATTCTTTTAACAACACTCAATAAACGTTTAGGAACTGAGGAAACTAATTGTTGAAAAGTTAAAGTTAAAGTACCAATGACAGTCACACACACACTAGGTGTAGTGAAATGTGTCCTCTGCATTTGACCCGGGAATCATTTATGGTGATTTAACCCCCAATTCCAATCTTTGATGCTGAGTGCCAAGCAGGGAGGCAATGGGTCCCATATTTTTATAGTCTTTGGTATGACTCGGCCGAGGTTTGAACTAACAACCTACCGATTTCAGGGCGGACACTCTAACCACTAAGTAGGTTCTTTCTCATTCTTGTTTTATGTAGAGCTTCAGTCGTTCAACAGTCCACGGTCTCCGCTGTCGTATTTTACGCTTCATAATGCGCCACACATTTTCGAAGGGAGACAGGTCTGGACTGCAGGCGGGCCAGGAAAGTACCTGCACTTTTTTACTACGAAGCCACGCTGTTGTAACACGTGGCTTGGCATTGTCTTGCTAAAATAAGCAGGGGCGTCCATGATAACGTTGCTTGGATGACAACATATGTTGCTGCAAAACCTGTATGGACCTTTCAGCATTAATGGTGACTTCACAGATGTGTAAGTTACCCATGCCTTGGGCACTAATACACCCTCATACCATCACAGATGCTGGCTTTTGAACTTTGCGCCTATAACAATCCGAACGCTTATTTACCCCTTTGTTCTGGAGGACACCACGTCCTCTGTTTCCAAATATAATTCGAAATGTGGACTCGCCAGACCACAGAACACTTTTCCACTTTGCATCAGTCCATCTTAGATGAGCTCGGGCCCAGCGAAGCCGGCGGCGTTTCAGGGTGTTGTTGATAAATGGGTTTGGCTTTCCATAGTAGAGTTTTAACTTGCACTTAGAGATGTAGCGACCAACTGTAGTTACTGACAGTGGTTTTATGAAGTGTTCCTGAGCCCATGTGGTGATATCCTTTACACACTGATGTGGGATTTTGATGCAGTACCGCATGAGGGAATAAAGGTCCATAATATCATCGCTTATGTGCAGAGATTTCTCTAGATTCTCTGAACCTTTTGATTTTACGGACCGTAGATGGTAAAATCCCTAAATTCCTTGCAATAGCTCGTTGAGAAATGTTGTTCTAAAACTGTTCGACAATTTGCTTACAAAGTGGTGACCCTTGCCCCATCCTTGTTTGTGAATTACTTAGCATTTCATGGTAGCTGCTTTTATACCCAATCATGGCACCCAACTGTTCCCAATTAGCCTGCACACATGTAGGATGTTCCATATAAGTGTTTGATGAGCATTCCTCAACTTTATCAGTATTTATTGCCACCTTTCCCAACTTCTTTGTCACGTGTTGCTGGCATCAAATTGTAAAGTTAATGATAATTTGCAAAAAAAAATATTTATCAGTTTAAACATCAAATACGTTGTCTTTGTAGCATATTCAACTGAATATGAGTTGAAAATTATTTGCAAATCATTGTATTCCATTTATATTTCCATCTAACACAATTTCCCAACTCATATGGAAACAGGGTTTGTAAAAGGCACACACTCTGGTTTCATGAAATGTCTAAACTGCATATGCCAGGTATTAGATTTTTTTTTTTTTAGTAACGCAATAATTTCTACAGTTAGTAATTGAATACATTTATTTAAGAGTAATTCAATAACTTTTTTGGCCAAAGTCGTGAGTAGCTAAATCATAATTATTTGTTTTTATTATTTTCCAAACATAAATCATGAATATGCTAGAAGTTATTTTTAAACTGTAAATATGTATTTTATTAGTCATGTTTTATAACATACTGTATACTACGAAAAATATGAACGTGATAATTTAGTCAAATGTTATTTTCAAACGTTTTATTATTCATGGATGAATAATAAACATCATATGTTAGAGGAGTACAGTGTTGATTTTGAACTGCAAATATGTCTCTTAATATTGATGTTATGATACCATATATTTTGTACATCATGAATATGTTAGAAGAGTATAGTGTTATTTTTTCACTAGAAATATGTATTTGTATATTCATGTATGATAGCATGTAGTATATTTGATATTACCAGAAGCCGCTTTGCCCATGTGACATCCTTCACAGCAGACCAACCACAGAGCAGTGTTCCCTGTCCTGGCAGTTGATTGGCTCAGCAACATCGAGCTTCCTGTTTGCTACAGTTGACCTCTTATTGGCTCATCATTTTTGAATGCCAAGGTTCGATATGTTACATTTACATAATAGCATATTATTTTTTTCTGCTTGAAATATTTTGAATAGATTGTGTTCATACTGTACGATTATGAAGGCATGTGAAGAAATATTTTCATAAAATACTCCTCCTTTGTCGCTGTTATTAGGTTCCGGGCTAGATCTTGGTTAATTAATAATACATTTTTTATAGAGCATAAAATATTTTTGTGGCTTTCTGAATATGTTTTTTTTAAAACATTATGAGAGCCATCTAACCATGAAATACATTTTTTGTCTTGGCATGTTAAAAGTGTTGTGATACCAATATGTAGGTAAGAAGAAGTCTTTTTAATCCTGAACAAAGCAAAAAACGAAAAAAGATGGTGCCGCTAGGAAAGCGCATGAAGTGGTCTATCCTAACTTAGCATAGCATAATAAACTATACAACTGAAACGGAAGTAGTAGCATAAAGCATAAAGCTTAAAGCGTAAAGCATAAAGATTCTTTGAATCTCAGTAAAACTAAAATAATGCTATTTGGTAACAGTAGAAAAGAGCATCAATAGTCGGAGTAGATACTGGAAGGGTAAAAGAAACCAGATTTTTGGGAGCATTAATAGATGATAAAATGAACTGGAAATCTCATATACAAAACATACAACATAAAGTGGCAAAAAACATTTCAATAATGAATAAAGCAAAATACATCCTGGGCCAAAAATCACTTTATATTCTCTACTGCTTGATAGTGTTACCATATCTGAGATATTGTGCAGAAATATGGGGAAATAACTACAAATGTGCGCTACATTCGTTAATCGTGTTACAAAAAAGATTAATTAGAATAATACATAATGTTGGATATAGAGAACATTCAAACCCTTTATTTACTGAGTCAAAAATATTAAAGCTTGATGATTTGGTATAAAAAAAAAAATAATAATAAAAAAAAAATCTCCTCTCTGAGCTGCAACCTTATCGTGGTAGAGGAGTTTGCGTGTCCCAATGATCCTAGGAGCTATGTTGTCCGGGGGCATAAAGCCCCCTGGTAGGTTCTCCCAAGGCAAACAGGTTCTAGGTGAGGGATCAGACAAAGAGCAGCTCGAAGACCTTTATGAAGAAGAAAAATCATGGACCCAGATTTCCCTCGCCCGGACGCGGGTCACCGGGGCCCCCCTCTGGAGCCAGGCCCGGAGGTGGGGCACGATGGCGAGCGCCTGGTGGCCGGGCCTGTTCCCATGGGGCCCGGCCGGGCACAGCCCGAAGAGGCAACGTGGGTCACCCCTCCAATGGGCTCACCACCCATAGCAGGGGCCATAGAGGTCGGGTGCAATGTGAGCTGGGCGGCACCCGAAGGCAGGGCACTTGGCGGTCCGATCCTCGGCTACAGAAGCTAGCTCTTGGGACGTGGAACGTCACGTCACTGGGGGGGAAAGAGCCTGAGCTAGTGCGCGAAGTCGAGAAATTCCGGCTGGATGTAGTCGGACTCACTTCTACACACAGCAAGGGCTATGGAACCACTTCTCTCGAGAGGGATTGGACCCTCTTCCACTCTGGCGTTGCCGGCAGTGAGAGGCGGAGGGCTGGGGTGGCAATTCTTGTTTCCCCCCGGCTCAAAGCCTGTACGTTGGAGTTCAACCCGGTGGACGAAAGGGTAGCCTCCCTCCGCCTTCGGGTGGGGGGACGGGTCCTGACTGTTGTTTGTGCTTATGCACCAAACAGCAGTTCACAGTACCCACCCTTTTTGGGAACACTCGAGGGAGTACTGGAAAGTGCTCCCCCGGGTGATTCCCTTGTCCTACTGGGAGACTTCAACGCTCACGTTGGCAACGACAGTGAAACCTGGAGAGGCGTGATTGGGAAGAATGGCCGCCCGGATCTGAACCCGAGTGGTGTTTTGTTATTGGACTTTTGTGCTCGTCACGGTTTGTCCATAACAAACACCACGTTCAAACATAAGGGTGTCCATATGTGCACTTGGCACCAGGACACCCTAGGCCGCAGTTCCATGATCGACTTTGTAGTTGTGTCATCGGATTTGCGGCCTCATGTTTTGGACACTCGGGTGAAGAGAGGGGCGGCGCTTTCTACCGATCACCACCTGGTGGTGAGTTGGCTGCGATGGTGGGGGAGGATGCCGGACAGACCTGGGAGGCCCAAACGCATTGTGAGGGTCTGCTGGGAACGTCTGGCAGAGTCTCCTGTCAGACAAAGTTTCAATTCCCACCTCTGGAAGAACTTTGAACATGTCACGAGGGAGGTGCTGGACATTGAGTCCGAGTGGACCATGTTCCGCACCTCTATTGTCGAGGCGGCAGATCGGAGCTGTGGCCGCAAGGTAGTTGGTGCCTGTCGGGGCGGCAATCCTAAAACCCCTTGGTGGACACCAGCGGTGAGGGATGCCGTCAAGCTGAAGAAGGAGTCCTATCGGGTCCTTTTGGCTCCTAGGACTCCGGAGGCAGTGGACAGGTACCGACAGGCCAAGCGGTGTGCAGCTTCAGCGGTCGCGGAGGCAAAAACTCGGACATGGGAGGAGTTCGAGGAAGCCATGGAAAACGACTTCCGGACGGCTTCGAAGCGATTCTGGACCACCATACGCCGCCTCAGGAAGGGGAAGCAGTGCACTATCAACACCGTGTATGGTGCGGATGGTGTTCTGCTGACCTCAACTGCGGATGTTGTGGATAGGTGGAAGGAATACTTCGAAGACCTCCTCAATCCCACCAACACGTCTTCCTATGAGGAAGCAGTGCCTGGGGAATCTGTGGTGGACTCTCCTATTTCTGGGGCTGAGGTCGCTGAGGTAGTTAAAAAGCTCCTCGGTGGCAAGGCCCCAGGGGTGGACGAGATCCGCCCGGAGTTCCTTAAGGCTCTAGATGCTGTGGGGCTGTCTTGGTTGACAAGACTTTGCAGCATCGCGTGGACATCGGGGGCGGTACCTCTGGATTGGCAGACCGGGGTGGTGGTTCCTCTCTTTAAGAAGGGGGACCGGAGGGTGTGTTCCAACTATCGTGGGATCACACTCCTCAGCCTTCCCGGTAAGGTTTATTCAGGTGTACTGGAGAGGAGGCTACGTCGGATAGTCGAACCTCGGATTCAGGAGGAACAGTGTGGTTTTCGTCCTGGTCGTGGAACTGTGGACCAGCTCTATACTCTCGGCAGGGTTCTTGAGGGTGCATGGGAGTTTGCCCAACCAGTCTACATGTGCTTTGTGGACCCGGAGAAGGCATTCGACCGTGTCCCTCGGGAAGTCCTGTGGGGAGTGCTCAGAGAGTATGGGGTATCGGACTGTCTTATTGTGGCGGTCCGTTCCCTGTACGATCAGTGCCAGAGCTTGGTCCGCAGTAAGTCGAACACATTTCCAGTGAGGGTTGGACTCCGCCAAGGCTGTCCTTTGTCACCGATTCTGTTCATAACTTTTATGGACAGAATTTCTGGGCGCAGTCAAGGCGTTGAGGGGTTCCGGTTTGGTAACCGCAGGATTAGGTCTCTGCTTTTTGCAGATGATGTGGTCCTGATGGCTTCATCTGACCGGGATCTTCAGTTCTCGCTGGATCGGTTCGCAGCCGAGTGTGAAGTGACCGGAATGAGAATCAGCACCTCCAAGTCCGAGTCCATGGTTCTCGCCCGGAAAAGGGTGGAATGCCATCTCCGGGTTGGGGAGGAGACCCTGCCCCAAGTGGAGGAGTTCAAGTACCTAGGAGTCTTGTTCACGAGTGAGGGAAGAGTGGATCGTGAGATCGACAGGCGGATCGGTGCGGCGTCTTCAGTAATGCGGACGTTGTACCGATCCGTTGTGGTGAAGAAGGAGCTGAGCCGGAAGGCAAAGCTCTCAATTTACCGGTCGATCTACGTTCCCATCCTCACCTATGGTCATGAGCTTTGGGTCATGACCGAAAGGATAAGATCACGGGTACAAGCGGCCGAAATGAGTTTCCTCCGCCGTGTGGCGGGACACTCCCTAAGAGATAGGGTGAGAAGCTCTGCCATCCGGGAGGGACTCAAAGTAAAGCCGCTGCTCCTTCACATCGAGAGGAGCCAGATGAGGTGGTTCGGGCATCTGGTCATATTGTGTCATTCATCATTCTATTATGTTGTCAGAATTATTAAGAACTAATGGTAGAAAATTAATTATTACTACTATTACTACTTGTTCATTTACTGTTAATATCTGCTTACTTTCTCTTTAAACGTGTTCTATCTACACTTTTGTTAAAATGTAATCACTTATTGTTCTGTTTGGATGATCTACATTAGTTTTGGATGAAACCACAAATTTGGGTATCGATCAGATACAAAGTAGTTACAGGATCATACATTGGTCATATTGAAAGTCCTCATGTGTCCCAGCACGTATTTCCGGAGTTTATAAACATAACATACAAAAATAAAAAAATCGAAAACAGACATTATACTAAAAAATATTGATGTATTCATAATAGAATCGATTATATACGCTCCTGTACTTGGTATCATTACAGTGGATGTCAGGAGTAGATCCACCCATGGTGTTTGTTTACATTGTGACGCCAGTGAGCTATTGTATCCTCCTACAGTGTGTAGTGAAGCATGTTTAACTATTCCTCATCCTGCAGGGATGATACTTGTTAGAAACATACTTTATTTGTCACCACGGCGGCGAGGATTAGTGATTTACAAGTAGCTAAAACACTGTAGACAGCAGCTGGACGTTAGACATTAACAAGCGAGCCATGTCTTAAAGCCTCTCTTCCTGAGAGCATTTTAGTGTTATAACTTGTCTTCATTGTCAGTTTTTTTAATCCAAAATGCATCCCTTCTCCCTTTTCTGTCTGCTAATAAGTACTCTGTGATTGAGCGTTGCCGAACATGCTCCTCTGCTCGTAAAACCAGCAATGTCATGATTTAAAAAAAGATACTTACAACACTGATAAGTTGAGACAGAGAAACACGAATAGAAATGATGACCTGCTGACTCATATTGACTGCAGGTCTGATCAGTTTGTTGTAGCGCTGCGGACCCAACAAGTCGTTCACTAAACGCTCTTCTGCACTTTCTGCCCTGCTGCCTGCAACAACACACACAAAGACACATTAACTCACATTTTGCACACACATGAACACACGAGTAATGTACACACATCCATTTTTTACCATTTGTCCCTCTCATTAAATACACACATAAAACACAATACAAAAACATAAAACACAGGTTTACTCCACAGCTTTTCAATATTCAGAAGTAGATATAATAGCTATAATATCTAAACCGATACAGTACCAATTCCTAAAACCTGGGAATCAATGAATGAAAAGGTACTACACTTTGCATTACACTATGAAGTAATTCTGTTTTAATTTACGATTTACACAATGTGCCTGCTTCACTGGTTTTGGGTTTTCTATTTTGTCCCTTTATAATTTTCCATTCTGCTTTATTTTCCTGTATATATGATGACTTAACTTATGTTTAATTTTATGTAAATAGATGTCATGTCTCTTCCACATAGTTTTTTTTAATATCAATTAACACAATATTTATAGCCTGTCATCACACTGTAGAAATATCAGTAGTTTTGTATTTCTATTTATTCTTTACGTTTAATATATACGTGGTGAATTCAAGTAGCATTAGAAGTGTCTTCTTGCTAGATCTCAGGGTGTATTTAGGCTGTTTTAGCTAAAATAAATGTTTTATGAGCTATTTTTCTTATTTTAATAGCATTATATTGTTTATTAGCATTATACCATACCATACCAACTTTATTTATAAAGCCCTTTAGAAACAACCACAGTTGAAGAACAAAGGGCTGTACACCACACAGAAATAGAGGAAAGGACAGATTAAAAAAATAACATTTAAAACAGAAGTAAAAAACACATTGATAAAAGAAATACAAATTACCCCAAGAACTATTTGTTGGATAAAAAGCATTTAAAAAGTTAAAAAGAGTTAAAAAAGTTAAAAACAGTTTAAAGTCTCATGCTGGGTTAAAAGCCAGTGAATAAAAATAGGTTTGAAGAAGGGTCTTGAAAATAGCCAAAGGGGCCTGTCTCACATGGAGATGGAGATCGTTCCAGAGTTGGGGAACCGCAACAGAGAAGGCTCTGTCCCCTCTGAGCTTGCGCTTTGATTTGGGTACCTCCAGGATCAGCTGATCAGCTGACCTGAGGGACCGGGTGGGGCCAGAGAGGTGGAGCAGCTCAGAGAGATATGGTGGGGCAAGACCACCAAAGGATTTAGAAATGAGTAAGATAATTTTAAAATGAATTCTAAAAGACACAGGCAGCCAGTGGAGGGAGGCTAAAACAGGAGTAATGTGCTCTCTTTTTCTTGTGTTGGTTAGAAGTCGGGCAGCTGCATTTTGGACCAGCTGCAGACGTCAGACTTATTCCAAAATACAAAGAGTTACAGCAGGGGTAGGGAACCTATGGCTCTAGAGCCAGATGTGGCTCTTTTGATGACTACATATGGCTCTCAGATAATTATATTTATATAGCGCTTTTCTCTAGTGACTCAAAGCACTTTACAAAGTAACACCCAATATCTAAGTTACATTTAAACCAGTGTGGGTGGCACAGGGGGCAGGTGTGTAAAGTGTCTTGCCCAAGGACAGTGACTAGGATGGCGGAAGCGGGAATCGAACCTGGAACCCTCAGGTTGCTAGCACAGCCACTCTACCAACCGAGATATGCCAAGTAACCGTGTAATACTCTTCCATATCAGTAGGTGGCAGTCGGTAGCTAATTGCTTTGTAGATGTGGGATACAGCGGGAGGCAATGGTGCAGGTAAAAAGGTGTCTAATGCTTTAACCACGGGTAGGGAACCTATGGCTCTAGAGCCAGATGACTGCATATGGCTCTCAGATAAATCTTAGCTGACATTGCTTAACACGATAAGTAATGAATAATTCCGCTGGTAATCACAGTTTCAAAAATAACGTTCAAATTATAAAACATGCTCATGCATTTTAGTCCAACCATCCGTTTTCTACTGCACCTGTTCAAGATGTCGCATTAATGGTAAGAAGCATTATATGTATTATTGGTTAACTTTTATAATAATGTTGTTAAAAAGAATAAGAGCCTTATTATACTCTACAAATGATGGTCATACTTAAAAATGTACAAATTTAGTTGTATTCAGTGTTGAAAAATGTTATATGGCTCTTACGGAAATACATTGTGAAATATTTGGCTTTCATGGCTCTCTCAGCCAAAAAGGTTCCCGACCCCTGAGTTACAGTAATCCATCTGAGATGTGATAAAGGCATGGATTACTGTCTCTAACTGTTGCCTCGAAAGGTTTTTAACCTTGGGCAGCTGAGGTAAATAAATAAAAAAAAGCTGGCTTTCACCACTGTGCCAATCTGACGGTCCAACTTAAAATCACTGTTGGTGACCATGGGCTTAATAATACTTTAAGAAAAATAGATTGACTGATAAAACAAATGTAGGTATTTAAAGTTACAAAAAACTACTACAAAACCCAAAACCAGTAAAGTTGGCATGTTGTGTAAATCGTACATAAAAACAGAATACAATGATTTGCAAATCCTTTTCAACTTATATTCAATTGAATAAACTTCAAAGACAAGATATTTAATGTCCGAACTGAGAAGCATTTTTTATTGTCGTTGCAAATAATCATTAACTTAGAATTTAATAGCAGCAACATATTACAAAAAAGTTGGCACAGGAGCATTTTTACCACTGTTTTACATGGCCTTTCCTTTTAACAACACTCAGTAAACATGGTAACTAAGGAGACACATTTTTGAAGCTTTTCAGGTGGAATTATTTCCCATTCTTGCTTGATGTCAAGCTTAAGTTGTTAAACAACCTGGGGTCTCCGTATTGGCTTTTGTAGAGACTCTGATTAATTTTTCCGTGCTAACTTACCCGAGTGCTTCCGTCGGGTGAACGCTGCCGAGGAAGCGGAAACACAGAGGAATGCGATCCGGCCGACTGGTAAAAGTGAAAGCTTGGTTGGCATTGTATTCTGACACGGTGAAGATCTCTGCACTTCCCTGAGAGTACAGCGACTGTTTTGGTCGCTATTTGTCGCGGCAGGCACTTCGACTGGTCGGGTCTTGGTTGGTGCCAATTATCGGACAGCGGGAAGATCCCTGCGCACTGCGCCCTCTTTGCTCAACCCCCCTGGGGCTCAGGTGGCGTGTCCCTCGCTAACATTTGCCGCTGAGCTGGGCACCGCGCGTGGCTACAACAACGTCTACGAGGTGTGCACTCATGAATGCGAGATCCGTGATGAACAAGACTTTTGTTCTCCAGGACTTTTTCTCATCACACTCTACTGTTCTTGACAGAAACCTGGATTGGCACCGGTGAGTCTTCTGCTTTTTCAGAGCTATTGCCCCCAGACTGTACTTTCATTAACACGCCGAGAACGAGCGGTCGTGGCGGGGGTTTAGCTATTGTTTTAAAGGAAGGCGTTGATCACAAGATGATCATGGAGTGCTCTTTTCCCTCCTTTGAACTGAGCTGTTTCGAGCTGTGACAGACTGATCCAGTATTTTGTGCTGTAATCTACAGACCACCAAAGCACAACAAAGACTTTAACAACTTTTAGTTTCGTGCGGTACGACAAGATTTTAATCTACACGTTTTTGTCCTTCTAAACCCATGGCCGGAGAGTTTTTGGACTTGATTGAAGGTTTTAATTTGGCTCAGCATGTTACTGACCCAACACATGTACACGGATACACTCCAGACCTTGTACTGTCTTATGGTTTTAATGTTGACAATGTCGTTGTTGGTGATGCTGTGTTTTCCGATCATAGTCTTATGTTCAATTTAAGTTTGGACCCTGATGTAAAAAATCCCTGCCGTGTGCCGTAGGCGTGTTATTAGGTCTGACACTGCAGCCGCCTTTAATCCTTTGTTCACTGTGTCTATGCAGAGTATATCACACTCTGCAGACACTGAATAATTGATATGCTCTTTCATGTTCTGAGATTTTGGATAGAATAGCGCCTCTCAGAGCTATTCGTCCAAAGTCAAAACAGGAGCCGTGGCTCAATGACACCACGCGCACAGCTCGGCGTGAGTGGCTAAGGGCGGAGCGGAAGTGGAAAGGGGATCACTTGGAGGTTTCTTATCAAATTCTAAAAGAAAACTGTCGGAATTATCAAAGTGTGTTTAAAGCTGAAAAAACTAAATATTTGTCAGACTTAATTTCAAATAGTGTCAGCAAGCCACATGTTCTTTTTAAATTTATTATTTATGTTCTTAATCAGAAACCAGACACTTCACTGGAGATGACAAGTGAAACTTGTGAAAAATTTCTCTCCTTGGAGATGACAAGTGAAACTTGTGAAAAATGTATCTCCTTTTTTAACGACAAGGTTGCTACTATTTGGGCAAATCTTTCTCCTTCTCCATTGAGTTCAATGTGGGCAGTCGGTGCTCGGCTGTGTTTTTTCAGTTTGAGCCTGTGTCCATGCCTGAGCTTAAAGGAATAGTTGACAAACTAAAACCCTCGTCCTGTCCCACAGACCCAGTCCCCCCTCACTTTTTCTATATACCTATCGACTTGTCTGTTAAGGACATCATCAACAGCAGCTTAATTTCTGGCAGTGTCCTCTTTTTGTAAAGGAGCTGTTGTTGAGCCTTTGATCAAAAAAACAGGTCTTGATCCTACAAGTTTGTCAAATTATCGGCCCATTTCTAAATTACCCTTTCTGTCAAAAAATTTGGAGAAATGTGTTTTGGTGAAACTGCAGCCTTTTTTTTTTTTAGATGAAAATGGCACTTTAGATCCATTTCAGTCTGGATACAAAGCTTTGCACAGTACTGAATCTGCACTTTTAAAGGTTTTTAATGATTTGCTTTTAATGTCTGATTCTGGCAGCTCTGCAATTTTAGTGCTTTGAGATCTTACAGCTGCCTTTGACGCAGTCGACCACACAATTATTTTAGAGCGCCTGAGAGACTGTGTGGGCATTAGGGGGACTGCATTACAGTAGTTCAGATCCTACCTGTCAGAAAGGTCCTTCTCTGTCAGGCTGGGGGACGCCACCTCTTCTTCTGCTCCGCTTAACTATGGTGTCCCCCAGGGATCTATTCTAGGCCCCATCCTGTTCGCTTTTATATCTCCTCCCTCTTGGAGAGATTTTAGCTTTCTCGGTTCGGAAAGCTCTTGCTGCTGGAGGCTATGATTATAAACAATGTGAGGATGTGAGGAGCCCTACAACCAGTGATGTCACGCGCACATCGTCTGCTACTTCCGGTAAAGGCAAGCCTTTTTTATTAGCGACCAAAAGTTGCGAACTTTGTCGATGTTCTCTACTAAATCCTTTCGCGAAATTAATAAGTATGACACAGAATGGACCTGCTATCCCCGTTTAAATAAGAAAATCTCCTTTTAGTAGGCCTTTAAGACCCGTTTTTATTCTCTGGCTTTTAACACTACGTGAGTTGTGTGGTCCTCTGTTGCCCTCTGTGTTTTAAAATTTTAATTTCTCTTTCCCTATTTAATTGGTTTCACCCTTAAAAACGTTTTTTAATCATATTTATTTTATATGTATTTAGTTATCGTTATTTATCTTTATTTTTTGTTTTTATTCAGTCATTGGTGGAGCTCAGGATAGTATTTAAATGTTTTTAATATTGTTGTGCAGCACTTTGGAAACAATTTGTTGTTTAAATGTGCTATATAAATAAAGTGGATTGGATTGGATTAGGCTTCATCATGCACCACACATTTTCAATGCGAAACAGGTCTGGACTACAGGCAGGCCACTAACCCGCACTCATTTACTATGAAGCCACGCTGTTGCAACATATGTCGCTCCAAAACCTGTATGTACCTTTCAGCTTTAATGGTGCCTTCACAGATGTGTAAATTACCCTTGCCTTGGGCACTAATAGGATATATCCATACCATCACAGATGTTGGCTTTTGAGCTTTGCGCCTATAACAATCCGGATGGTGTTTTTCTTCTTTGTTCCGGAGAATACGACATCCACAGTTCCCCCCAAAAATTTGAAATGTGGACTCTTCACACCACAGAACACTTTAACATGGTAAACGGTACAGAACAGCAACATACAAACTCAACAGGTCTAGACTTTGTCCCTCTGGCAATCAAAGCACTTAACCACAGAAAACTACTTTAATAACCAGATGCAATAATAAGGAGTGCAATATTGGGATAGTGCAATACGGGGGGAGTGTAATGTGTGATCTCATAACCAACTGATATACCTGCGCACTGTTCACTGTCGCCACTGTATTGTCCAATGAATTGTATGCAATTTAATAACCAGATGCAATAATAAGGAGTGCAATATTGGGATAGTGCAATATGGCGGGAGTGTAATGTGATCTCATAACCAACTGATATACCTGCGCACTGTTCACTGTCGTCACTGTATTGTCGGATGAATTGTATACAAGTATGTATGTATGTATACAGTTGTGATCAAAATTATCCAACCCGCACACAAATTTGGTGTTTTAGCAAGTTGGACATTTATTCCGTATTTTGTTTATAGTCATATCAAATAAAGATGTGTCAAATAGACAAATGCAACTTAAATTGTAACACTGAATTTTACAAAATACCAAAAATGGACATTTTTCTTAATATCTCATTGACAAAATTATTCAACCCCCTAGTTACATGCATCTTTAGTACTTAGTAGAACACCCTTAGGCAGTAATTACATCCTTCAAACGTGATACATAACCAGACACAAGCTTCTTGCAACCATCTACAGGTATTTTAGCCCATTCCTCTTGGGCAAAGGCCTCCACTTCATTCATATTCTTGGGCTTGCGTGCTGCAACTGCCTTCTTCAAGTCCCACCACAGGTTTTCTATAGGATTTAGGTCTGGCGACTGTGAAGGCCACTCCAGAGTCTCCCAGCCCTTCTTCTGCAACCACTCTGATGTTGATTTGGATGTATGCTTGGGATCGTTGTCCTGTTGGAAGGTCCAACGTCTCCCAAGCCTCAGCTTCGTCACTGACTTCATGACATTTGCAGCTAATATATCCTGGTAGGAAATAGAATTCATAATGCCTTGAACGCGCTGTAGATTCCCGGTACCTGAAGCAGAGAAACAGCCCCAGAGCATGATTGACCCCCACCATGCTTAACAGTAGGTAAGGTGTTCTTCTCTTTGTAAGCTTAATTTTTTCTCCTCCTGACATAATGTTGATTCATAGGCCCAAAGGTTTCCACTTTTGTCTCATCACTCCATAGAACAGCTTCCCAAAACCTTTGGGGTTTGTCCAGATGATTTTTGGCATACTGGAGTCTGTTTTTCTTGTGCCTGGTAGTCAGAAGTGGGGTGCGCCTGGGAGTTCTGGCATGGAGGCCTTCATCTCGTAGTGCGCGCCTTATTGTCTGGGACGAAACCTGCGTTCCCCCTTCTGCTATGTCCTGTTGTAGTTCCTCAGCTGTTACCCAGGGGTTTTTCACCACTGTACGCTTCAAATACCGGACAGCATCCTCTTTCTACCACGCCCAGGTAGTGTTTCCACTGTGCCGTTAGCTTTAAACGTGCGAATTATGCTCCCAACTGTGTCTCTTGGAATGTGTAATGTCTTTGCTATTTTCTTATATCCATATCCTTTCTAATGAAGAGAAATTACCTCCTCTCTTGACTTCTTTGACCACTCCCTGGAGTTCACCATGTTGCAAATACACCATTGACCATCTACAAGAAGCTGAGCGTCACAGTCTTTTTCAATCAGTTTAATTGTTGCTCGTTATGGTTCTAATCACATCTACAGGTGTTTTCAACACCTGATTGAAAAGACCTTATTCAAATTCTGTTCTTAAGAGTTATGATCTTCAAGGGGTTGAATAATTTTGTCAATAAGAGAAATGTATGTTACAAAATATAATGTTGTAATTCAAGTTGCATTTGTCTATTTAATGCATCTTTATTTGATATGACTATAAACAAAATACGGAATAAATGTCCAACTTGCTAAAACACCAGAATTGTGTGGGGGTTGAATAATTTTGATCACAACTGTATATGTATGTAAAACGCTGTGTTTTGATGTCCAAGAAAAATTTCTCCTCGGAGACAATGAAGCTAAATATTATTATTATTTATACACTTTGCATCAGTCCATCTTAGATGAGCTTTGGCCCAGCAAAGCCGGAGGCATTTCTGGGTGTTGTTGATAAATACCTTTCACTTTGCATTATAGAGTTTTAACTTGCACTTACAGATGTAGCGACAAACTGTAGTTACTACTGACAGTGGTTTTCTGAAGTGTTTCTGAGCCTGATGTCGGTTTTTGATGCCTGAGGGATCGAAGGTCCGTAATATTGTTGTTTACATGCAGTGATTTCTCAAGCTCCTCTGAACCTTTTGATGATATTACGGACCGTAGATGGTGAAATCCCTAAATTCCTTGCAATGGCTTGTTGAGAAATGTTGTTCATAAACTGTTTTACAATTTGCTCACGCATTGTTCACAAAGTGGTGACCCTCGCCCCATCCTTGCTTGTGAATGACTGAGCATTTCACGGAAGCTGCTTTTATACCCAATCATGGCACCCACCTGTTTTCAAATAGCCTTTTCATCTGTGGGATGTTTGAAATGAGTGTTTGATGAGCATTCTTCAACTTTCTCAGTCTTTTTTGCTACTTGTCCCAGCTTTTTTGAAACATGTTACACGCATCCAATTCCAAATGAGCTAATATATACAAAAAATAGTTTTCAAACGTTAAGTATTTGTCTCTTCAGCCTATTCAATTGAATATACAGTAGGTTGAAAAGGATTTGCAAATCATTGTATTCTGTTTTTATTTACGATTTACACAACGTGCCAACTTCACTGGTTTTGTAGAAGACAGTATAATGCTAAAACAGTTTACAAACTTGTATTTAAGACAAAACCGCCTATTGACAATATAATACGTTTTAAAGAAGAACGTATAAACACTTTTATTGAAGACGTATTAAATACATTTTTATTTCAAGATAAAAAGTAGACAACATAAACATTGCATTCTGGCTCAGCTCTTTCTATATGAATATTCTAATTTCCTCATGACAAATATGTTTAGGTAAAATAATGTTATAATTTTTTAACAAAAAGTTATTTTGTAATATAAATGTGTTATTTATTGTAACAAAGTTATTTTATAACAAAGTTTTTATTTTGTAACAATTTGTAACAATGTTATTTTTTGTAACAAAATTTTACTATGGTAACAATATTATTGTACCATTGTGTTATTTTGAAACGAAAACATCTGACTTTATAACATAGCTATTATTTTGGAAGATAAAGGTAGCATTTTGTAACATACTTATTCGTTTCTAATATACACATTTAATTTTGTAACAAAGTTAATATTTTGTAACATGAAGTTAGTCTATAACAAAGTTATTATCTTGAATAAAGTGACTGTCCACATCTTATTTTGTAAGATAGTTAATGCTATTGTTAAATAATGTTGTATAATGTAATATATTTTGTAAGATAATGTTAATATGATTGTGACAGAGTGATAATAGGTTTAAAGTTAACGGGGCGTATCGTACTTGCTGACAGTAGGAAGAGGGCGGGGTTATATAATGCTTGCCTAGGGTTTAGCGCCCTTTCTCTGCAGTTGCGTCAGTATAGCAAACTCAGGTTAAATACTTTACGTTTTGTACATGAAAGATATGTAACGTCACATTACACAGAAATGTATTGTCATACTGTGACATACACAATAGCGTATTATGTAACATATCAATAATCATATTATTAAAATGTTACATTAAGCACAAAAATCTAATTTTTACAAACGTATTTAAGTATTTTTTTGATTTTGCAGTACTGAGTTATATTCACTATTCATATGCGACATACAGGTATTTATTTCAATACATTTAAGTGTATTTATCATAGGGTAAAAACTACATATGAATATTTATCGTAGTCTAAACATAAAACACAATTAATTATTAGAGTGTAAAAATGAGGCTCGGGATCTTTCTGTGTGGAGTTTGCATGTTCTCCCCGTGAATGCGTGGGTTCCCTCCGGGTACTCCGGCTTCCTCCCACCTCCAAAAACATGCACCTGGGGATAGGTTGATTGGCAACACTAAATTGGCCCTAGTGTCTGAATGTGAGTGTGAATGTTGTCTGTCTATCTGTGTTGGCCCTGCGATGAGGTGGCGACTTGTCCAGGGTGTACCCTGCCTTCCGCCCGATTGTAGCTGAGATTGGCGCCAGCGCCCCCCGCGACCCCGAAAGGGAATAAGCGGTAGAAAATGGATGGATATAAAAATGAGATCAACTTACTTGAGAAAAAGAACATGACAAGCAGATGAAGACTGATCTTCCTCATCCTCACAAACTAAAACAAGAATCAATTGTAAATAAAAATACAGACATCAACTTTGAAATGTAAGTGGAAGTGCTTACCTGTAATCTGGTTGTTTTGGTTATCTTTCAAAATGCATAAACAAGCTCATGAAGAAGCAGAACACGGAGTATGCTCGTCCACAATGTGTGTGTGTGTGTGTGTATGTGTGTGTGATGCTTGAGCAGTGGAGACTGTGCATGTGGACTCATGACGTCACACTTTTTTTGCACCCGCATGTATTTACAGTCATATTTATACACACAAAGTCAATATATTGCAACATTTTGTATTTATTATACGGTGTTACCGATCTATTGTAATTTAACAGTCAAATGTAATGTTAATCAGCAGTTTGTCACATATTCATTTTTCTTAAATGCTGTGATTAGGACGTCGGCAAAATGAATTAATCATGTTCTAAAAAAAAAAAAAAAACTTAAACTCATAATTTAATCGACATATTGTCAATTAAATAATTAAACATGTAAATGGAGGATAATCACATAACTATCGTTTTTTAAACAAAAATAAAATCACAATTAACAAACGTGGCAAGATGTTGTGATGAATTCTGACCACTGGGTGGCAATTAAACGTTATGAGCAGGAAACTGATGGTGAACTTATTTCAAAATGTTACAATATTTGACACAATTTTCATCATAAAGCATGCAACTCTTATATTGGAAAAAAAATCTGATGCAACCGACATTTCTAGAAACAAATTAGACTTAACAGTAGTTCATGTTTGAACAAAGTTTTTATGATGTGATGAAAATAACCAACATAGCATGCATCATTTTACACTTTTTAATATTATTTGGAGTTGCTTCCTGTCTTGGTTTTGACCTGTGAACCTTTGACCACATTCAGTGGCTTGTGAAGGGATAAACTCGCCTTCTGGGTCACTTCCTGTTCAATCTTGTTTCTGATGGCAACTTCCAGACCCTTTGGAGAAAAACATTTATATAAATATATTTCACAACCAACTGCTCTTGTGGGTGTTTGAATGTATAAAGAGTATCATAAACCATTTCTTAAGTACATACAAGGTGCACTTCAATTATAAAAAACTTTTAATTACATTATACATTTTTTATCTACTTCTTATATAAACCAGTGGTTCTCAACTCATATTATTGAATCACTTGTTTATTCTTCAACAAGTTTTTAGTACCTGGAGGTACTTGAAGGTATGCCAAGGGGTACGTGAGATTTTTTTTAAACTATTCTAAAAATATCAATAATTCAAAAATCCTTTATAAATATATTTATTGAATATTATTTCAACAAAATATGAATGTAAGTTCATAAACTGTGAAAAGAAAGGCAACAATGCAATATTCAGTGTTGACAGCTAGATTTTTTGTGGACA
>NC_084630.1:16520430-16637930 GCF_033978795.1 Nerophis ophidion | reverse complement strand
GCCTGATTTAGCCATTCCTTTACCACTTTTGACGTTTGTTTGGGGTAATTGTCCTGTTGGAACACCCAACTGCGCCCATAACCCAACCTCTGGGCTGATAATTTTAGGTTGTCCTGCAGAATTTGGAGGTAATCTTCCTTTATCATTGTCCCATTAACTCTCTGTAAAGCACCAGTTCCATTGGCAGCAAAACAGGTCCAGAACATAATACTACCACCACAATGTTTGACGGAAGGTATGGTGTGCATGGGATTAAAGGCCTCACCTTCATCCTCGAAACATATTGCTGGGTATTGTGGCCAAAAGCTAAATTTTTGTTTCATCTGACAACAGAACTTTCCCCCAGAAGGTCTTATCGTTTGTCCATGTCAGATGAAACAAATCAGGCTAAATCTGGCTAGAATTGAGGTTTTAGAATGGCCTTCCCAAAGGCCTGACGTAAACGTGTGGACAATGCTGAAGTCCATGTCAGAAAACCAACAAATTTAGCTGAACTGCATCAATTTTGTCAACAAGTGGTCAAAAATGAAACCAGAAGCTTGTGGATGGCTACCAAAAGCCCCTTATAGGAGGTGAAACTTGCCAAATAAGAGTTGTAGAAAAGATTGGAAACTCAAGACAGCAGTGACATTATGATCTTTACAAGTGTATGTTAACTTTTGACCACGACTGTATACATGCATGCATGCATGCATGCTGTGGAGCCCCTGCCTAGGAAAAAAAAATGTTTGCCTTGGTGCCCTAAAATATGAGCCCTCCTTTATGGCAACACTTACCTTGACCTTAAAAAGTTGAAATTCGAGGCCTGGATAGTACTACAACAATACTACAAACTGACATAATACTACACTTCCAGTATAATATATCTTACCTTCTTCAACTGTTGTTGTTGAACGATGTGAACCTTCTTGGCTGCAATGATCCTTCCTTGAAGACAGTTTAAAATATTACATATTTTCTTGTCCATATAGTAATCACGTTTAAATACACAGTTTAAAAAATAAGGACAAATAGTTGATTATTCTCCATATATTACATTTACCTACACGGTGAGTAAATGAAGAATTGAGGTTTGTCTCGTAATAAAAGACGATTATGTACGACATACATCCCACGTGTCATGTTGGTCGATACAGGTTGCTATTTTAGTAGTATTTTCTCTATTGTAATGAGATTGATTATAAAATAAGACAAACCTCCTTTCTTTGGACCTTTCTGTTTGAGGTGTTGTTTTTTAGAGGCCCCAGGACGCTGAGCCTTAAACTTGCGGGAACCTTGCGCCATGTTTGCTAACAGGAAGTTAACACTCGGATATCCGCCCTCCAGTCAGTGCTTTGGCGCCATCTACTGCTTGTGCAACGAAACAACCATTGACTTGACCATATTACAACAAACCATGCATACATATATAAAGGCCTACTGAAACCCAATACTTACCCACCACGCAGTCTGATAGTTTATATATCAATGATGAAATATTAACATTGCAACACATACCAATACAGCCTTTTTAGTTTACTAAATTACAATTTCAAATTTTCGTCTGGAAAACGTGTAATGATGACGTGTACGCAAGACGTCACGGATTTTAAGGAAATATGAGCGCTGCACACACACAGCTAAAAGTCGTCCGCTTTAACAGCATAATTACACAGTATTTTGGAGATCTGTGTTGCTGAATCTTTTGCATTTTTTTCAATTAATATTGGAGAAGTCATAGTAGAAAGATGGAGTTGGGAAACTTTAGCTTTTAGCCACACAAACACACAGTGATTCCTTGTTTAAAATTCCCGGAGGTAAAACTTTACTACGGATCACAACGGTCAAGCGAACATGGATCCCGACCGAATGTCAACCAGCAGGTTTTGGTGAGAAAATTGTGGTTAAAAAGTCATTCTTACCGGAGAAAAGCTGAGCTTGTGCCGTCCATAGCTGCTGTCGACTCCCCTGAGACACTGCGCGTCAACACACCCGTGGACGTACATCTCCGACTATCAGGTAATATTAAACTCACTAAAACACTAGCAACACAATAGAAAGATAAGGGATCTCCCAGAATTATCCTACTAAATGTGTCCAAAAACATCGGAATCGTCCCAATTACAATCGCGTTTTTTTTCTTCTAGTTCGTCGCTATCAATATCCTCAAACACAAATCTTTCATCCTCCAACTAATGGGGGAATTGTCGTTTTCTCGGTCCGAATGGCACTTTTTGTTGGAGGCTCCCATTATAAACAATGTGAATATGTGAGGAGCCCCCACACTTGCGACGTCATCGTCTGCGACTTCCGGTAGAGGCAGCGCATTTCTCTAAACACCGAAAGTTGCAAACTTTATCATGGATGTTCTCTACTAAATACTTTCAGCAAAAATATGGCAATATCGCGAAATGATCACGGATGACACATAGAATGGACCTGCTATCCCCGTTTAAATAAGAAAATCTCATTTTAGTAGGCCTTTAACGCAATAATTAATGTAAACATTGTCAACACAACCATTTTGGCAACTAACAGTGACCACAAATGATCGACGAATGTAATTGCGTTAATCCAAAGTAATATCAATATATTATTGCTAGCATGCAACATCAATATACATTACAAAAGGTAAACGTATACATAATGAAGCGTTGACAATGTAGAACAAAACACTTTGAACAAATATAATGTATGCATTTTAGCATGTCCAAACAACTTTAACCATATGCTAGTTTGAAGAAAAAAATCTAAATAAATTCACTTGTTCATTAAATTTTTTCGAATACATAATTTTGCTTAAACATCAATAAAAAAACTCAATTGCCAATATTAACACGTGTATTCATGTTAATTAAGTCTGTAAAACATTTTATATTGTTTTTTTATGTATGAAAACACTTTAAAAAAGTTTGATTTGATAATTAATGCTCAAATTATAGCATCATGTAACGTTATCCATTACTAATATTAGCATCCATATTCATGTTAATGCTAATATTAACAGCTTGGCTGGGTTTACACTGAAATTAAATATTAAGTTATCTTTATTTTTTTAAGTTTTAATAACATACAATAGAGATGCATCATGTTTATAAATGAAACATTTTCCTTAGACTGACATTTTCATTCATTTTGAAAAGAACTGTTGCTTTATTGGCGCGCGTTTATTCGAAGATGCTTTGGTGGTGTTTTCTTTATCCACAGTTTACATTGCAGTACTGTATATTAGTACAGTGTAGTACTGTGAACCTTAGCATGGCAACACATACTACTCACATGAAGTTCAGGATGAAGTGAAAATGTATTAACGTATATATATAATACATTAACTTTACAGGTGAACTTAATTATTGTAACTTTCACAATAGAATATATATTTCATAATTTATTTTGTCTTCCAATGACAATCCAGGCTTAGTGGCCAAATTGTGTTCATCAATAGCTTGCTGTGATATGAAAATGTGAACAGCATGAATATAATTACTAATTAATTTACGGTTCACTTGTTGGAAAAACATCAAATTGTGTCAAAAGGGATTTTCTAAAAATGAAGTTGACCTGTAAAGGTGAAAGTTCATGAAACTTCCATTACGTTCTTAAATGAACAAAGTAAATGTGACACTAAATACAAAGATGCCATGAAATATAAATACAACTAACATATTCAAATTGTCCGCTCGGCAAAAAACATTGTTGCTATTATAGCTAGAGATGAGTCTGTCATTACTACAGAAGGTACACAAAGACTTAAATGAAATGTTAATATAACATGATTGAAACTAGCAGTGTTTGTTTTTGTACATTATGTACACGGTAGCAGCAGGAAGTTGTGCGTTTGCATTTATACACATTTCGCACGTGAGGAAACTGACTGCTTGGCAGTTTGTCATTTTGAAAGGTGTTCAAAAGAGAAACAATTGTCGTGAGCAACGTGAAAAATCTACAATTCTTGTGAGAAGAAAATAATCGAGAAGGTTAATTTGTCTCTTTGACTCCCTGCAGAGTTTTTGTGAGAATTAGAAACAACTTGCTTGCAATACAAACTTCCTTGTGTGTGTGTGTGTGTGTGTGTGTGTTTGTGTGTGTCTTAAGGTGCATTTGCGCACACACGCCAGCAGGTGTTGCTCTAAAGAGCAGTGAGGCGGCCAGTGAGAGCAGCTTGGAGCTCTGAGGGCAGGAAGACCCCCAACTCTGTGATGATGCCTCCTGTGATCAGCTGATGGGGGGTCACGTCAAATGCAGGGTTCCACACCTCGATACCTGAAAACATCAACCTTTATTATTTCAAGAACAAAATAATGGTTTATATCAATAGGAAATATTATAATTATTCATCACTTCAAGAAAAAATATTACTTTGCCACAAGCAAACAATTATGTAAAGAATGAAAGATAGTACCCTTTATATTTGAACGGATACAGAACCAATTCCTGATAGTGGGAATCAATATTTGTACACAACAGTGCCAACTTTCAATAATGTTTGTATGATTGTTTTATAAATGTTCATTTGTTTAATAATAACATTTTAATTATTTTGATGTAACATTTAACATTGAGCTGACGACGATAACCGTGTTTTCCAGTTGTTTTGTTTAGTTTTTCTTGCACTTCTGAGTATCATTTGCAAGTACCGTATTGTTCGGACTATAAGGTGCACCTAAAATCCTTTCATTCTCTCAAAAATCGACAGTGCCCCTTTTAACCCGGAGCGCGTAATGTACTGAATAATTCTGGTTGTGTTCACCGACCTCGAAGCAGTTTTATTTGGTACATGGTGTAATGATAAGTGTAACCAGTAGATGATAAACACACATAAGAGATATGTGTAGACTGTAGAGATGCGCGGTTTGCGGTCTCATCCGCGGAGTTCGCGGATAAACCGCGGGTCGGGCGGGTGACATGACGAAAAAATAGATTTTAATTAGAAATTAGATTCGGGCGGGTGGCGGTTGAACCATCCGGAAATATTTGATATACATGGTTCTGGGATCGGTATCCTTTTCCATTCAAAGAGCCATTTAGGACCCGTGTCACAAAGCGAAGAAGACAATAGGAGACGCTAATATTATCTAGAATGACTGCCGGCAGTCACCTAAGTAATAAGTATTAGGGCGTGCTAAGAAGCCATTGGCTTTGTCGCCTTCTACTGCATTTACGATCTGCTTGTCAGTCAAGCAACATGTTGTGTGTGGCTTCCGCAGCAACACGCACACGACTGCAAGGCATACTGGGTGACACAGAGTACACTAATGGTTGTTAATGTTAACACTCTTAGTAATATGCGCCGCCCTGTGAAGCCACACCAAACAAGATTGACAAACACATTTCGGGAGAACATCCTCCCAGTAACACAACAAATGCAACACAACAAATACCCAGAATCCTTTGTATCCATGACACACCTGACTATTTTATACACCCTGCTAGCAGCAAACCCCCCCAACCCCCCATGCGTCGGTAAGGTGGGCGGGGTTGAGGGTGCGGGGATGTAAAATATATTCAGGATGTGTCAAGGATACAAAGGATTCTGGGTATTTTTGTGTTGCGTTTATGTTGTGTTACTGTGAGGACGTTCCCTCGAAATGTGTTTGTCATTCTTGTTTGGTGTGGCTTCACAGCATGGCGCATATTAGTAAGTGTTAAAGTTGTTTATATCTCAACCATCAGCGTACTCTGTATCACCCAGTATGCCTTTCAATCTTGTACGTGTAATTGCGGAAGCTGCAGACAAAATGTTGCCGGACTAACAATCTTTTTGTACATGTTGCTGAAGGTGTCAAAGGCAATGGCTTCACAGCACGCCCATAGTCTTGTCATCAGGATGAACGCCATTGGATATTCGTGAGAACGTTAGCGGCTCCCATTGTCTTCATTACTCTGTGAAACAGGTTCAAATAGCACTGTGAGTGGTAAAGTTGGCCGACCTCTGATGAACGTCAGCGGGCGGGTGGCGGGCGGTTGCGGTTCTGATAAACTGTTGGTTCGGGATGACGGCGGGTGGATGACGACTTTGGTGATGCGGTTGCGGATGATATAATTATCCGCGCATCTCTAGTAGACTGCAATAGGACGCCGGTAAACAACACCAAAAACATTAAATGTTCTCTTGAATATAAAGAACATTACACACGGCCCTCAAAAATCTGGTAATATGTCTTAGTATGACTTTGAAGCCGCACCGCTTGATGGACTGTCGGCCCATTACGGCTACCGCCGTCAGAGATATAAGTATTAATGTAAAGATATAAAAAACGCAAAACGGCACCCATTAGCAGACATATTATCTGGCGTTTTGTTTAACAATATTATGCAAAACCAATTTTTCTTACCATCCGACTGGCATTTGAGATCTGCACAAGTCCAGAAAATTTGCGCAGGTCTGCCACTCTAGTCCGTGACAATTACGTAGTTGATGATCTTCTTCTTTTTCACTATCTTCTTGTTATGGGACATTCACCCTCTGCTGTTGCCATTTCCAATAAAAAGTAGCGTAAAGTTTTAACTTATATTTCGCTATGGAAGCGCTAAGTGGGTTTACATTATTCACCCAAGGAACTTTAGTTATTGGAGAGTTTCGGTCGGACGGTTTTTCACGGGACACATTTCCGGTGTTGTTGCATAAGTGACCCACAGATGAAAAGATGTTGCTCCGTTGTTGATTTTAGTAAAGTCTTAATCTCATTAAAAAAATTAGCTCCATATTTTAACACTTCTTCCACTCCCGTCCTTGCACACTACACCACTACAACAAAGATAACGGGGAGAGGTTTTTTGGGCGGTCTTATTTACGTGGCTCTCCACGTAAATAACACCGCCCACAAAACGGCACATCATGAAGATACTGTCAGAAAGCAGTTTAAAGATGATCTGTAAAACAATCTATGCAATATTTTGACCAAGGAACCACCATTACATGTTATGTAGACCACAAGGAAGTTTTTTATATTTAGAAAAAAATCATAATATGACCCTTTAAGGGCAGCACGGTGGAAGAGGGGTTAGTGCGTCTGCCTCACAATACGAAGGTCCTGAGTAGTCCTGGGTTCAATCCCGGGCTCGGGATCTTTCTGTGTGGAGTTTGCATGTTCTCCCCATGACTGCGAGGGTTCCCTCCGGGTATTCCGGCTTCCTCCCACTTCCAAAGGCATGCACCTGGGGATAGGTTGCTTGGCAACACTAAATTGGCCCTAATGGTTGAATGTGAGTGTGAAAGTTGTCTGTCTATCTGTGTTGGCCCTGCGATGAGGTTGCGACTTGTCCAGGGTGTACACCACCGTCTGTCCGATTGTAGCTGAGATAGGCACCAGTGCCCCCCGCCACCACAAAAGGAAATAAGCGGTAGAAAAATGGATGGATGGTAAATGGGTTGTACTTGTATAGCGCTTTTCTACCCCTTTTTAAGGAGCCCAAAGCGCTTTGACAGTATTTCCACATTCGCCCATTCACACACACATTCACACACTGACGGTGGGATGACTCCTTTAATGCCGGTGCGCCTTTTACAATAAAAAAATACCTGAATAGACCCGCTCGTCGGCAGTGTGCCTTATAATCCGGTGCGCCCTATGGTCCAGAAAATGCGGTAAAAATTAATTTTAGTATGTCTTAGGTGTGACGTCATATTCACTGCGGCTGACAACGAATAATCTAAGTCCAGTACTATCTTTCTATCTGTGTGCTTCGAATTGTTTGACAGCTTTCTTTATTTTTTCAAACATAATTAGTAGTCTCATCTGTTGATTGGCAACACTAAATTGGCCCTAGTGTGTGAGTGTGAATGTTGTCTGTCTATCTGTGTTGGCCCTGCGATGAGGTAAGTAAGGTAAGTAAGTAAGTAAGGTAAGTAGGTCTTTATTGTCATTGCAACAAGTACAACGAAACTTGTAGCGACTTGTCTAGGGTGTACACCGCCTTCCGCCCGATTGTAGCTGAGATAGGCGCCAGCGCCCCCCGCGACCCCAAAAGGGAATAAGCGGTAGAAAATGGATGGATGGATCAAACATGCATAGCACCCACTCCCTGTCTCAACACCCCTTTCTCAGCTTGTTAGCTGCTAAGCTAAAGTAGCTAAGCTACGCTCCATAGGTGTCTGCTACTCTTTGCTTATTGCTCCGAAGACAGCAAGAACTTGACTTGGTGAAAGAAACAACCCAGCTAGCTGCTAAGCTAACTAAGCTAAACTTGTCACGGTCAAAAGCAACTATGCTCCGAAGGCATCTGCTCCCTCACGCTGTGGCCACTTCTCCAAAGACAGCAAGAACTTTAAACCCTGCGACCACATTTGCTAGCATTAGCTGTAGCGAGCTGACTAGCCTAGTTTGTAGAAGCCCTAAGCGGCCTACAAGCCATGGTGAACCGGTTGAGACGCATAATAGATTCAGCCCTTTAGATAGTCCTATACCCCAGTCTACTGGGCAACACACCTTATCCATAGGGGACTTAATCAGCAGGAATATACATCTTAGTAAACCAGCCATAATTAAATGTATTCCCGGGGCCAGAGCTCCTGGCATTGCAGCTAGTCTTAGGGAGCTGACTCGCAACAGGTCTAGTAAGCATGTACGACAGGTTAATTGCACAACTGGCTATGCAAATATAGTTGTACACATTGGCTGCAAAGACACTGGGATGAGACAGTCAGAGATTACAAAGAGGAACATACTGTAACTAGGATTTGTATCCTCGCTAGAAAGATGTCCCGGCTTCGAGTACTTGTCTTTGCCCCGTGCCTGCGAGAGGCAATGATGGGAGGTATAGCAGATTAGTCTCGGTCAACAAGTGGCTCGCTAGGTTTTGTAGAGAACAGCTACTAATGTTTACTGATAATTGACCCTCATTCCGAGGCAAACCGGGCTTGCTGAGGAGGGACGGCCTTCACCCTAACCAGGAAGGCACCATCACTCTATCTAGAAACATAGATTACTGGTTGAGTCACACTTGACTAACTACACTAGTGCAAGCACGGACACAGGCAATTAAAATGTCTGTTAGTCCGGGTGAGGAGTCAGTTAAGCTAGAACTAACCAGCGCCAGGCAGGAAAATTCTTGCACACAGAGCATTTCTCGTCGAATAATACACAACTCAGATAATGTTTTTTCTGTATTGACAGTGCCAGAAGTGAACATGCATTTTACTGAGGTGGCCATTTATGACAAGTTCAATCTATTGCAGCACCAAGTAAATAATCTCAAAATCCTCATCATATCAATTCCTAGATGTGATCGAAATGATTTAAGGCCCACTACACAGAATAAACGTAACGTAATTAACATCAGTACTACGGACACCATTAACAAAAATTCCTCAAACCAACACCAACCTACTATATGGCCTTTTTAAACATCAGATCATCGTCTCCCAAAACATTATTAGTTAATGTGGTCATAAGACACAACAATCTTAATGTCATTGGTCTCAGCGAAACCTGACTAAAACCAGATTAAATGTTCCCGCTTAACGAAGAATGACTGCTCGCTGACTGCTCTTGTTGCAAAAAAAGCTAAGTATCGTTCTATCTGTGTGATTTTAACTGTTTTGCAGCTTTATTTACAACTTATCGAACATATTTAATAGTTCAATTTAACTTGCAAATCACCCGATCTCTGTCTCACCACTTCGCCCTCAGCTAGCTAGCTGCTAAGCTAACGAGGCTAGCGGAGAAAGGCAGCGCCGGTCTGAAGGACGCTTCTCCCCCGCCACCGTGACCACCACTTCCCGAAGACAGCTGGCACCCCACTCGGCGACGGAAAGTTTCTGTGAGTATGGCTTCCTGCGCTTCGTGCACTTTACTCATGGATAGGTTGGCTTTGCTAGAGAGCCGTGTCCGCCAGTTAGAGCAGTGTAATTTCGTAACTTTAGATGTTGCGGACACATCTGCTAGCGTTAGCTGTAGCGAGCTAACTAGCCCAGCTTGTAGCAGCCCTAATCGGCCTACAAGCTACGGTGTACCGGTTGAGACGCATAATAGATTTAGCCCTTTAGCTAGTCCTACACCCCAGTCTACCGGGCACCACACTTTAGTCATAGGGGACTCCATCACCCGAAACATAAAGCTTAGCAAACCAGCCACAATTAAGTGTATTCCTGGGGGCAGAGCACCTGACATTGAAGCTAATCTTAGGGAGCTAACTCGCAACAGGTCTAGTAAACACGTACGGCAGGCTAACCGCACCACTAGTTATGCGAATATAGTAATACACGTTGGCTCCAATGACGTTAGGATGAGACAATCAGAGATTACAAAGAGAAACATAGCCAGGGCTTGTAATCTCGCCAGAAAGATGTCCAGGCATCGAGTAATTGTCTCTGGCCCCCTGCCTGGGAGAGGCAATGATGAGAGATATAGCAGATTAGTCTCTCTTAACAGGTGGCTGGATAGCTTCTGCAGAAAACAGGGATTTACGTTTATTGATAATTGGCCCTCTTTCTGGGGCAAACCTGGCTTGCTGAGGAGAGACGGCCTTCACCCTAACCAGGAAGGCGCTATCCTCTTGTCTCGGAACATAGACTTCGCATTGAGCCACATTTGACTAACTGCACTAGAGCAAGCCCGGTCACAGGCAATTACAGAGCCTGCAAGCCTGGGTATGGAGTCAGTTAAGTTAGAACTAGCCAGCGCCAGGCTGGATGATCCCTGTACACAGCAATTTTCGTAGAATAATACACAACTCACAAAATGTTTTTTCTATTGTGTCTATGACTACGTCAGAGTTAGACATGCGTTCTACTGAGGTGGCAAATTATGATGCGTTCAGTTTATCGCAGCGCCAAGTAGACAATCTGAAAATTCCCGTCATATCAATTCCTAGATATGGTCGTAATTATTTTAAGTACACTGCGCATAATAAACGCAACATTATTAATATTGCTACTACGGATAATTTTATCAACAACTCCTTAAAACAGCCCACTACCTATAATATGGGCTTTCTAAACATCAGATCTTTGTCTCCCAAAACGTTATTAGTCAATGAGGTCATTAGAGACAACAACCTTAACGTCATCGGTCTTAGCGAAACCTGGCTTAAACCAGACGACTTTTTTGCGATAAATGAGGCATCCCCTCCTAACTATACGAATGCGCATATTGCCCGTCACCTCAAAAGGGGAGGGGGTGTCGCACTAATATACAACGAAAACTTTAACTTTAGTCCTAACTTAAATAATAAATATAAATCGTTTGAGGTGCTTTCTATGAAGTCTGCCACACCTCTGCCTCTGTGCCTGGCCGTTATCTACCGCCCCCCAGGGCCCTATTCGGACTTTATTAGTGAATTCTCAGAGTTTGTTGCTGATCTAGTGACGCACGCCGATAATATAATTATAATGGGGGACTTTAATATCCATATGAATACCCCATTGGACCCACCGTGCGTGGCGCTCCAGACTATAATTGATAGCTGTGGTCTTACACAAATAATAAATGAACCGACGCATCGCAGCGGTAATACGATAGACCTAGTGCTTGTCAGAGGTATCACCGTCTCCAAAGTTATGATACTCCCGTATACTAAAGTAATGTCCGATCATTACCTTATAAAATTCGAAATTCAGACTCATGTTCGGCAAGCTAATAATAATAATAACTGCTATAGCAGCCGCAACATTAATGCTGCCACAACGACGACTCTTGCGGACCTACTGCCCTCGGTAATGGCACCGTTCCCAAAGTATGTGGGCTCTATTGATAACCTCACTAACAACTTTAACAACGCCCTACGCGAAACCATTGATAGTATAGCACCGCTGAAGTTAAAAAAGGCTCCAAAAAGGCGTACGCCATGGTTTACTGAAGAAACTAGAGCTCAGAAATTATTATGTAGAAAGCTGGAACGCAAATGGCGCACGACTAAACTTGAGGTGCACCATCAAGCATGGAGTGATAGTTTAATAACTTATAAACGCATGCTTACCTTAGCTAAAACTAATTATTACTCAAATCTCATCCGCATTAATAAAAACGATCCAAAATTTTTGTTTAGTACAGTAGCATCGCTAACCCAACAAGGGACTCCTTCCAGTAGCTCCACCCATTCGGCAGATGACTTTATGAAGTTCTTTAATAAAAAAAATTGAACTTATTAGAAAGGAGATTAAAGACAATGCGTCCCAGCTACAACGGGGTTATAGTAACACAGATACGATTGTATATACGGCGGATACTGCAAATATCCAAAATAGTTTCTCTCGTTTTGATGAAATAACATTAGAAGGATTGTTACAACGTGTAAATGGAATAAAACAAACAACATGTTTACTTGACCCACTTCCTGGGAAACTTATCAAGGAGCTTTTTGTATTATTAGGTCCATCAGTGCTAAATATTATAAACTTATCACTTTCCTCGGGCACTGTTCCCGTTGCATTCAAAAAAGCGGTTATTCATCCTCTCCTTAAAAGACCTAACCTCGATCCTGACCTCATGGTAAACTACCGACCGGTGTCTCACCTTCCCTTTATTTCGAAAATCCTCGAAAAAATTGTTGCAGAGCAGCTAAATGAGCACTTAGCGTTTAACAATCTATGTGAAACCTTTCAATCCGGTTTCAGGGCAAATCACTCGACTGAGACAGCCCTCGCAAAATTGACTAATGATCTATTGCTAACGATGGACTCTGATGCGTCATCTATGTTGCTGCTCCTCGATCTTAGCGCTGCTTTCGATACCGTCGATCATAATATTTTATTAGAGCGTATCAAAATACGAATTGGTATGTCAGACTCAGCTCTGTCATGGTTTAACTCTTATCTTACTGATAGGATGCAGTGCGTCTCCTATAACAGTGTGACCTCGGACTATGTTAAGGTAACGTGTGGAGTTCCCCAGGGTTCGGTCCTTGGCCCTGTACTCTTCAGCATCTACATGCTGCCGCTAGGTGACGTCATACGCAAATACGGTATTAGCTTTCACTGTTATGCCGATGACACCCAACTTTACATGCCCCTAAAGCTGACCAACACGCCGGACTGTAGTCAGTTGGAAGCGTGTCTTAATTAAATTAAACAATGGATGTCCGCTAACTTTTTGCAACTTAATGCCAAAAAAACGGAAATGCTGATTATCGGTCCTGCTAGACACCGACCTCTATTTAATAATACAACTTTAACATTTGACAACCAAATAATAAAACAAGGTGACTCTGTAAAAAATCTGGGTATTATCTTCGACCCAACTCTCTCCTTTGAGTCACACATTAAAAGCGTTACTAAAACGGCCTTCTTTCATCTCCGTAATATCGCTAAAATTCGCTCCATTTTGTCCACTAAAGACGCCGAGATCATTATCCATGCGTTTGTTACGTCTCGTCTTGATTACTGTAACGTATTATTTTCGGGTCTCCCCATGTCTAGCATTAAAAGATTACAGTTGGTACAAAATGCGGCTGCTAGACTTTTGACAAGAACAAGAAAGTTTGATCATATTACGCCTGTACTGGCTCACCTGCACTGGCTTCCTGTGCACTTAAGATGTGACTTTAAGGTTTTACTACTTACGTATAAAATACTACACGGTCTAGCTCCAGCCTATCTTGCCGATTGTATTGTACCGTATGTCCCGGCAAGAAATCTGGGTTCAAAAGACTCCGGCTTATTAGTGATTCCTAGAGCTCAAAAAAAGTCTGCGGGCTATAGAGCGTTTTCCGTTCGGGCTCCAGTACTCTGGAATGCCCTCCCGGTAACAGTTCGAGATGCTACCTCAGTAGAAGCATTTAAGTCTCATCTTAAAACTCATCTGTATACTCTAGCCTTTAAATAGACCTCCTTTTTAGACCAGTTGATCTGCCGCTTCTTTTCTTTCTCCTATGTCCCCCCCTCCCTTGTGGAGGGGGTCCGGTCCGATGACCATGGATGAAGTACTGACTGTCCAGAGTCGAGACCCAGGATGGACCGCTCGTCGGGACCCAGGATGGACCGCTCGCCTGTATCGCTTGGGGACATCTCTACGCTGCTGATCCGCTTGAGATGGTTTCCTGTGGACGGGACTCTCACTGCTGTCTTGGAGCCACTATGGATTGAACTTTCACAGTATCATGTTAGACCCGCTCGACATCCATTGCTTTCGGTCCCCTAGAGGGGGGGGGGTTGCCCACATCTGAGGTCCTCTCCAAGGTTTCTCATAGTCAGCATTGTCACTGGCGTCCCACTGAATGTGAATTCTCCCTGCCCACTGGGTGTGAGTTTTCCTTGCCCTTTTGTGGGTTCTTCCGAGGATGTTGTAGTCGTAATGATTTGTGCAGTCCTTTGAGACATTTGTGATTTGGGGCTATATAAATAAACATTCATTCATTCATTCATTTCCTCCTAACTATACGAGTGCACATGTAAAGGGGGTGGAGGGCTCGAATTAATATCCAATGAAAACCATAACCTTACCCCTAACCTAAGTAATAAATATAAATCATTTGAGGTGCTTTATGAGGGCTGAACCACCGCTACCTCTCTATCTGGCTGTTATCTATTGCCCCCGCTGGGCCCTATTCTGACTAATTTTGAGTATGTCACTGATCTAGTGACGCATGCAAGTAATATAATTATAATGGGGGATTTTACTATCCATATCAATACCCCATCAGACCCTCCGTGCGTGGCGCTCCAGACAATAATTGATAGCTGTGGTCTTGCACAAAAAATAAATGAACCAACACATCGCAAAAGTAATACGATAGACCTAGTCCTTGTCCAGGGTGTCACCACCTCTAAAGTTATGGACATACACTATATGTATTTATATACATTTTAGTGTACGACATACACTAAAGTCATATCCGATCATTACCTTATAAAATTTGAAGTTCTGACTCATTGTCAACAAGCTACTATTAACCAATGCTTCAGCAGCCGAAACATTAATATTTTCACAACTATGACTCTTTCTGGCCAACTGCCTTCGGTAATGCCACCATTCCCAAGTTATTCGGGCTCTATCGATAACCTCACTAGCAACTTTAATGATGCTCTGTGCAACGCCATTGACACCATAGCGTCGCAAAAGCTAAGAAAGTCCTCTAAAAGGCGTATTCCCTGGTTTACAGAAGAAACCAGAGCTCTTAAACTATGATGTAGAAAGCTAGAATGCAAATGGCGTGCGACGAAACTTGAGGTTTTTCATCAAGCATGGAGTGATAGTTTAATAACTTATAAATGCACACTTAACTTAGTTAAAAGTAATTACAACTCCAATTTCATCCGCCTCAATAAAAACTATCCTAAATATTTATATAGTACAGTAGAACCGCTAACCCAACAAGTTGCTCCCCCAACTCCTTTGATGACTTTATGAATTTCTTTAATAAGGAAATTGAAATCATTAGGAAGGAGACTAAAGGTAACGTGTCCAAGCTCCAACTGGGTTCTATTAATGCAGATACAAATGTATGTATGCCGGATAGTGCCCTAAAAAATAATCTCTTTCATTAAAAAAAAAAAAAAATAACAGAGGAACTCCTGCAACTCGTAAATGGGACAACACAAACAACATGTTTACTTGACCCACTTCCTGGGAAACTTATCAAAGAGCGGTTTGTAATATTAGGACCAACAGTGCTAAATATTATTAACTTATCACTTTCCTCTGGTACTGTTCCCCTCCTATTCAAAAAAGTGGTTATTCATACTCTGCTCAAAAGACCTAACCTTATGGTAAACTACCACCTTCCCTTTAACTCGAAAATCCTCGAAAAAATTGTTGCAAAGCAGCTTAATGAACACTTAGCGTCTAACAATCTCTGAGAACCTTTTCAATCCGGTTTCAGGGCAAATCAATCTACGTAGAAAGCCCTCGCAAAAATAACAAATTACCTATTGCTAACTATGGATGCTGATGCGTCATCATGTTTCTGCTACTTGATCTTAGCACTGCTTAAGATACCGTCAATCATAACATTTTATTGCAACTTATCAAAATGTATTGGTATGTCAGACTGAGCCTTTTCTTGGTTTAAATCCTATCTTACTGACAGTATGCAGTGTGTCTCCCATAAAAATGTGACTTCAGAGTATGTTATGGTAATGTGCGGAGTTCCACAGGGTTCGGTTCTTGACCATGCATTCAGCATCTACATGCTGCCGCTAGGTGACATCATACGCAAATACGGTGTTAGCTTTCACTGTTATGCTGATGACAACCAACTCTACATACCCTTAAAGCTGGCCAGCACACCAGATTGTAGTCACCTGGAGGCGTGTCAAAATGAAAGTAAACAATGGATGTCCAGCAACTTTTTGCATCTTTACGCTAAGAAAACAATAAAGCTGATAATCAGTCCTGCTAGACACCGGCACCTATTTAATAATACCACCTTCACATTTGACAACCAAACAATTACACATAGCGACTCGGTAAAGAATCTGGGTATTATCTTCGACCCAAATCTCTCATTTGAGTCATTCATTAAGAGTGTTACTAAAACAGCATTCTTTCATATCTGTTTTCATATCTATTTCTGTGTTATTATTGGTGTATGCTGCATCCCCGATGTCCATTCATTTAATTTACCTTTTTTTAATGTGGTGGTGTAATTAGATGGATAGATAGATAGATGGATGGATAGATAGATAGATAGATAATGACTTTAGTTGATTCCCTCAGGGAGTTTCCTCAGGAACATTTAGAGTCCAGCAGAAGTGTATAGAATTGAGATCGAATTTAAAAAGTAAATAACAGGGGTATAAATTAAAAAAAGAAAATATTACAATAGGAATAAAAATTAAAAAGCAACATAAGAATAAAAATATAACAGTAAAAATAATATAACAAGAAAAACTAGGCAGCAGCGACCATGATATGAAAAAATGTGCCTTTTACATCAGAAATTATTAAATAAATCAACTAAGTATGTATTGAGTTACATGTAAATGTTTCTACTATGTACGTTCATGATATGGTTTCTCTCATTTCAGAAAGAAACAAGCCAGCATTAGAGACTTTGTACAAAGGAAGGTGTGAACACCACGGCAAGTGGCTGCAGTGACTGATAGTGTCATAAATATGTTGGTAACTGACATGAGGCCACTATCAATGGTGGAGGATGACAGTTTCAGGAAAATGATTTACTTCCTCAACCCTGGTTACACTCTACCCTCAAGGACCCATTTCACCAAACTGATGGAGAGCAAGTATGAGCAGACATTTCAAGCTGTGTAAACTGACATTAAAGCCACCCAGGGCAAAATTGTTCTGACCACTGATGTGTGGACAAGTGTAGCCACCTTGGCAATACATGCCACTACATTGGAGACGAATGGAACATGAAGTCAATCTGCCTTACGACCATGCAACTAGAGGAAAAACATTCAGCATCCAACATTGCAGAATGGTTGGAATAGGTAGTAGGCAGATTTGAAATTCCCCTAAGCAAAATTATTGCTATCGTGCATAACAATGGTGCACTTTATAAAAAAAAAACATTGTTTTAACACTTGCCTTGTTATTATGTTTGGCAAGTCGAAAGGACATGGTGCCAGTATGCGTTTTTTGTTTAAATGAAGTATTGGAAAGGATAGAAATGTAGTTTGTCTTTTTTATCCAATTATTAATCGATTAATCGAAGTAATAATCGACAGATTAATCGATTATCAAATTAATCGTTAGTTGCAGCCCTAATATATATATATTACAATATATGTGTGTGTATGTATGTATATACATATAAACATGTGTGTGTGTATATATATATATACACACATATATATATATATACACATATATATACATATATATATCTATACACATATCTATATCCATACACATATATATATATATCGATACACACATATATATCTATACACACATATATATATATATATATATATATATATATATACACACACACACACACACACACATACTGTATATATGTATACACATATATATATATATATATATATATATATATATATATACACACACACACACACACACACACACACATATATACACACATATTATATATATACATACATACATACATTCAGTGGGGCAAAAAAGTATTTAGTCAGCCACCGATTGTGCAAGTTCTCCCACTTAAAATGATGACAGAGGTCTGTAATTTTCATCATAGATACACTTCAATTGTGAGAGACAGAATGTGAAAAAAAATCCAGGATAGGAATTTTAAAGAATTTATTTGTAAATTATGGTGGAAAATAAGTATTTGGTCAACCATTCAAAGCTCTCACTGATGGAAGGAGGTTTTGGCTCGAAATCTCACGATACATTGCCCCATTCATTCTTTCCTTAACACGGATCAATCGTCCTGTCCCCATAGCAGAAAAACAGCCCCAAAGCATGATGTTTCCACCCCCATGCTTCACAGTAGGTGTGGTGTTCTTGGGATGCAACTCAGTATTATTCTTCCTCCAAACACGACGAGTTGAGTTTATACCTAAATGGATACATGGATGATACAGCAGAGGATTGGGAGAATGTCATGTGGTCAGATGAAACCAAAATAGAACTTTTTGGTATAAACTCAAGTCGTCGTGTTTGGAGGAAGAAGAATACTGAGTTGCACCCCAAAAACAATAAATGATAAATGGGTTGTACTTGTATAGCGCTTTTCTACCTTCAAGGTACTCAAAGCGCTTTGACACTACTTCCACATTTACCCATTCACACACACATTCACACACTGATGGAGGGAGCTGCCATGCAAGGCGCCAACCAGCACCCATCAGGAGCAAGGGTGAAGTGTCTTGCTCAGGACACAACGGACGTGACGAGGTTGGTACTAGGTGGGATTTGAACCAGGGACCCTCGGGTTGCGCACGGCCACTCTTCCACTGCGCCACGCCGTCCCCAATATAGCTATTATGAAGCATGGTGGTGGAAACATAATGCTCTGTTGCTGTTTTTCTGCTAAGGGGACAGGACGATTGATCCGTGTTAAGAAAAGAAAGAATGGGTCCATGTATCGTGACTTTTTGAGCCAAAACCTCCTTTCATCAGTGAGCTTTGAATGGTTGACCAAATACTTATTTTCCACCTTAATTTACAAATAAATTCTTTAAAATTCCTACAATGTGAATTCCTGGATTTTTTTTCACATTCTGTCTCTCACAGTTGAAGTGTACCTATGCTGAAAATTACAGACCTCTGTCATCATTTTAAGTGGGAGAACTTGAACATTCGGTGGCTGACTAAATACTTTTTTGCCCCACTGTATATGTATATGTATATGTATATGTATATATATATATATATATATATATATATATATATATATATATATATATATATCAGGGGTGTAACGGTACACAAAAATTTGGGTTCGGTAGGTACCTCGGTTGAGAGGTCACGGTTCGGTTCATTTTCGGTACAGTAAGAAAACAACAAAATATAAATTTTTTGGGTTATTTTTTTACCAAATTTTCAAAATTTTCCACCAAAAATATTTTTCTTAGTGGAATATTTGATGTGAAGTAATCGGAAACTTTGATACATCAATAATTCACAATAACATTCATTTTGAATCAATATTATGTTTTGAGCAATGATAGAAATAAAAAAAAACACCTTTGTTTTATTAGTCAACATTGCAACTTTTTCTAAAATACATTTAGCCCTTAAGCTTTTTTATTTCACTTTTGTTAATGTTTTTGTTTATTTTAATAGTATTTTTAGAATGTGCCATGGGCCTTCAAAACATTAGCTGTGGGCCACAAATTGCCTCCGGGGCACACTTTTGACACCCCTGCTATAGATAATAAAAAATAAAATCTGTTAAATCTATGGGTAAAAAGCAGAGCCTGGCGACGCACGCGTATTTATTATTACTCTCTCGCTCTCTCTGTCTCTGCCCCTCCCTCACGAATGTTGCCGCGCACACAATTTGTGTGATGTCTGTAGAAGTGTTTTCATGCATTTTTGTACGTGCTACCGTAATGTAATTACACTAGCATTGTTACCATGAGCGAATATGCTAACACGTTTACAATGGTCTGTATTAGTTTTACTAACTTTAAATGTATTCTGTTTTATCTTTCCAGTTTTGTAAATTCCCCATAATGTGACTGTAGAGTTATTGAGTCTGTTTAGCTGTTTGGAGAGCTGGCTTCCGCAGTTAGTGGGTCCATGACGATGGCTTCTGTTTTGTTGGACCAGCTGTTTTACTGCCATGTGAAAAGCATCATTTGGAAACAATTAAGGTATGTAAATAAATATTTAAAAAATATTTTGTACCAGTATATATCTGAGGCTTATGGTCCTGTGTGGCTAATAAAGGTGAAAATATGTATTGCTTTTCAATTTTGGTGGGTGCGCCTTAAATACCAGTGTGGTATCCAGCCCGGAAAGTACGGTAATTTTATTTTGTATATTCTTGAGAACCAGCATCCTCTACAGTTGACATTTGATATTTAATTTTGGTCTATTTATATTGTCAGAGTTACAGGAGCGCTGTGCTGTTTTTTAGGACCTTGTGCAGAAAAGCTAGTCAAATATCTCTATGACAGCACGTAGCGAATTTTAAGAATCTGCTGAAAAAATGTGAGCCTCTCACAAGTTTTTCCCAACGGAACTGGGGGGCCACCAGTTGAATACCCCAAATGATGATTGATTGATTGAAACTTTTATTAGTAGATTGCACAGTTCAGTACATATTCCGTACAATTGACCACTAAATGGTAACACCCGAATAAGTTTTTCAACTTGTTTAAGTCGGGGTCCACGTTAATCAATTCATGTTACAAATATATACTATCAGCATAATACAGTCATCACACAACTGATGAAAGAGAGAGGACCTAAAATGAAATATTGAGGAACACATATTGTATAATATACTGTAATAACTTGAAAAGGTACTATTGACTGCATCTGATATAAAGTGATATAAATCATGTTACACAAAAATAAATGCATAAAAAATAAAAGGGGGAGGGCTTAAATGGGTGCTTTGAGGAACGCTTCAGTTACGTAAAGTCACGTTTGGACCCCAGTGTTATATGTTTGCTAGCAAAGTTAAAAATGCAATGCAAGGATCTGTCACTGTGTTTACAGTGGTCCAAATTTATTTATACAATTTTTAAGAATGTATCTATCCCAAGTTTTGAACTAAACTCTGTGGTGTCATTTTTGGGCTTGATTTGACCCCAGGTATTTTAATAATTGTACTTAATACACACCAGCTGTTGGATTGTCACATGCATCTTATTTGTAGTTCTAATTACCAAATTTATATGTGTTTAAATCGACATTTAAAATCACTATTGTTAATCAGTAGCATGTAAATGGTATATCCAATTAGGGCTTGGCGATATATCGAAATACATGATATATCGCGGGATTGTCTCTGTGCGATATAGAAAATGACTACATCATGATATTAGAGTATACGTTCTCACGCAGTTGCTTTTAGCTGCGGGCATTACTTTACAGGCTCTCCTCGCTCTTTCCTGTCTCTCCTTCTCACAGACAGCAAGCGCACTTTCTTACACACGTCACATACTGTCACGTCATACGTCACATACGTATACGCCCTCGCCCAGCAGAGAGGTAGCAACATGGGTAACTGTGCTGTGATGCTAGCGGAGCCATGCGAGTGGTAATACGAGAGAAAGAAGGTGCGAATGAAGGAAAAATTAATTTCCAAGAAAAACAGCAGCAGGTCCATCGTCTGGCGTTGGTTTGTCTTCAAGTGGGAATATGTCGAACAGACAACCGTAATTTGTCAAGTGTGGTGCTGAAGCGTTGCTATTAAAAGTAGCATCACTGCTAATATGTAGCATCATTTGAAAAGTCACCCGTTAGAGAATGAAGAGTGTTTGAAACTTCGCATGTCAACATCTCCATTCGGTGCCACACGCCCACACTATCAACATGCCGAGGCAAACATTTCCAGGTCAACACTGTATGAAAAAAAATAGTCAACAACAGAATTTAAAAACGTCCGTAGTAACCGACCACATAGCGAAGGAGGAATACTATTTGATTTACCATTATGCAGCTCATTTTTATTTGACACTTAAAATGTCTCTGACAATCTTCCCCTTTCTGTTTTGGAAATTACATGAATGTTTGTGCCACTGCTTAATACCTGTTTAATAAATACAGTTTTGGTCAATTGACTTAGTTGTGATTTCCTTCTCTGCATGAAAGTTTAAAATGAGCAAATATTAATGCAGTATGAAGAAAAATGTTTTAATGTAGACACATAGAATCATCATACTGCTGTGATTATATGCATCAAGTGTTCATTCGAGGCTAAGGCAAAATATCGAGATATATATCATGTATCGCGATATGGCCTAAAAATATCGAGATGTTAAAAAAAGGCCATATCGCCCAGCCCTATATCCAATGTAAATTAGCACTGAGGCAGCATATTGTCTTTTCAGTGCTTTCTATTGGTCATGTATGCTGTGTGGGTATTGCAACATTACTTAGAAGCAGTCAGCTAACGATATGTCTGTTTGCCCGCAAAGTGCTTGAGCCGGTGTTAAGTTTGCAACCGGATGTGACGTCACGTGCAACACAATTATCGTAATATGGTACTGTTTGATTTTACCTGAATTGGTACCCGGTAGCACCGACAGAATTCTGCTGGTGTCTAGTAAATTCAGTATTATCTATATTTTTAAAAACACACAAGTACTGTACATTTACTGGCTCAGCTTTACTTTCATTTGATATACCTTAGTTATTAAAAGAGAAGCACAGTATCTCCAAGTGTATGAGGAACCTGGCTGCTCATAATCATATTGAGTTTTATCACATCTTTGGTTACTACAGCAGCTGAGGTTTAAACATTCAACCTTACTTGCATGCACACACACGTACCTGGGGCAGCAATGGCAACTCCATTAATACTGGTGAGTTCCTCAGAGGGGCGAACTTCGATGATGATGTCCCTGCCGCTCTCCAGGCTCAGGTCACATGAGGTGCTAGGTGCAGCTACGTAGAAAGGTATCCCATGATGCTTGGCAGCTATTGCCAGCTGGTATGTTCCCACTTTATTGGCCGTGTCACCGTTAGCAACCACCCTGTCTGCTCCTACGACCACGGCTGTAGGGAAAATCAATCAATCAATCAATCAACATTTACTTAAATAGCCATTTATCACAAATGTGATTAATGGCACAAAGGGCTGCATAAAACCACCAGACTTCTTGGTAAGGTAATGAGTTACTAAAAGGAACATCCTTTAGAGCAGGGATGCCAATTAGGTTGATCGCACGCTACCGGTCGATTGCGTAGGGTGTGTCAGCCGATTCCCAGCCTGGCATTAAGAAATTAGAACTAAAAAATAGCCATCAGCATTTTTCACTTCCGTCACTTGATGGCACCTGAGGATCATGTGAGATGACGCTAGCTGCTGTGAGCTCAGAATTAAGAAAAACATGACCGGCAGGAAGGCGAGAAAAACGTTTTATGTCTCATCGTACCTGCTGTAAAAAGCCTAAAAGACCGACCCCACAGTTCCTGTCTTCACAATAAAAGTGCTGCTCCATCCTGCCTGCGCTAACAAAATAAGAGACTCAGATAACTAGCAAGCTACAGAGTTTGCAGTCAATGTATTTCTTGTTAAGTGTATAAAAACGAGTACGGAAGCTGGACTTATAAGATGCTAAAAACCAACCCCTTTCATGTGGTATTGGACAGAAAGGAGGATTTTTTTCTCCTCCACGATATACAAACCCCGTTTCCATATGAGTTGAGAAATTGTGTTAGATGTAAATATAAACGAGAAACAATGATTTGCAAATCCTTTTAAACCCATATTCAATTGAATGCACTACAAAGACAAGATAGTTGATGTTCAAACTCAGAAACTTAATTTTTTTTGAAAATAATAATTAATATAGAATTTGATGGCAGCAACACGTTCCAAAGTAGTTGGGAAAGAGCATGTTCACCACTGTGTTACATCACCTTTTCTTTTAACAACACTCAATAAACGTTTGGGAACTGAGGAAACTAATTGTGTAAAGCTTTGAAAGTGGAATTCTTTCCCATTCTTGTTTTATGTAGAGCTTCAGTCGTATAACAGTCCGGGGTCTCGGCTACAGTATTTTACACTTCATAATGCGAAAAACATTTTCAATGGGAGACAGGTCTGGACTGCAGGCGGGCCAGGAAAGTACCCGCACTCTTTTTTTACCAAGCCACGCTGTTGTAACACGTGCTGAATGTGGCTTGGCATTGTCTTGCTGAAATAAGCAGGGGCGTCCATGAAAAAGACGGCGCTTATGTTCCAAAACCTGCATGTACCTTTCAGCATTAATGGTGACTTCACAGATGTGTAAGTTACCAATGCCTTGAGCACTAAGGCATTGGTAACAAACCATCCGAGATGCTGGCTTTTGAACTTTGCGTCGATAACAGTCTGGATGGTTTGCTTCCCCTTTGGTCCGGATGACACAATGTCGAATATTTCCAAAAACAATTTGAAATGTGGACTCGTCAGACCACAGGATACTTTTCCACTTTGCATCAGTCCATCTTAGATGATCTCGGGCCCAGAGAAGCCGGCGGCGTTTCTGGATGTTGTTCATAAATGACTTTCGCTTTGCATAGTAGAGCTTTAACTTGCACTTACAGATGTAGCAACAAACTGTATTTAGTGACAGTGGTATACTGAAGTGTTCCTGAGCCCATGTGGTGATATCCTTTAGAGGTTGATGTCGGTTTTTGATACAGTGCCATCTGAGGGATCGAAGGTCACGGTCATTCAATATTGGTTTCCGGCCATGCAGCGTACGTGGAATGATTTCTCCAGATTCTCTGAACCTTTGATGATAAACTGTTTGACTATTTGCTCACGCAGTTGTGGACAAAGGGGTGTAACTCGCCCCATCCTTTCTTGTGAAAGACTGAGCATTTTTTGGGAAGCTGTTTTTTTACCCAATCATGGCACCCACCCGTTCCCAATTAGCCTGCACACCTGTGGGATGTTATAAATAAATGATAAATGGGTTGTTGTACTTTTATAGCGCTTTTCTACCTTCAAGGTACTCAAAGCGCTTTGACACTACTTCCACGTTTACCCATTCACACAAACATTCACACACTGATGGAGGGAGCTTCCGTGCAAGGTGCTAACCAGCACCCATCAGGAACAAGGGTGAAGTGTCTTGCTCAGGACACAACGGACGTGACGAGGTTGGTACTAGGTGGGAATTGAACCAGGGACCCTCGGGTTGTGCACAACCACTCTTCCACTGCGGCACGCCATCCCAAATGTTCCAAATAAGTGTTTGATGAGCATTCCTCAACTTTATCAGTAATTATTGCCACCTTTCCCAACTTAATGATTATTTGCAAAAAAAAAAAAGTTTATCAGTTTGAACATCAAATATGTTGTCTTTGTAGCATATTCAACTGAATATGGGTTGAAAATGATTTTCAAATCATTGTATTCCGTTTATATTTACATCTAACACAATTTATCAACTCATATGGAAATGGGGTTTGTAAATTAAAAAATTCTGGAAGTTGTTAGCACTACTGTGAATCCTGTCTGATGTCAATCAATTTAAGAAATCAGAATCATGTAATACACAACTCACATTCTTGTCTTCATGAAAGAAAGAAATCTGTGTTAAAAATGCATGTATGTTTACCCTTTTAACGTGTTAACAAAAAACATCGGTTTCATAAATGAATAAATATACACGTGCATGCGCACGCACACACATACATAGTTGTAACACATATAACACACATACAAAAAAGTTGTAAAGAACATATAGTCATGGCGGTCCAAAGTCCATCCATCCATTTTGTACATAGTGAGAGAGTAAATGGAGCACATAATTGTTGGTCACAAAAAACAACTGACATCACATGTACAAAGATGAGACCTTCTGGAGGAAAGTTCTCTGGTTGTGTGAAACTAAAATTGAGCTGTTTGACCAAAGTAACCAGCAATATGTTTGCCTTTAATCCCAGGAACACCCTTCCTACCGTCAAGCATGGTGGTGGTAGTATTATGCTCTCTGCATAATTTGCTGCATAATTTCACCTTTTTCTATGTTGAATGAGCTGTGTTGAAGCAGCAAGAAAAGGACATTATGTTAAATGAAAAGTTTCCTGAAGCTGTCTCTGATAGTTATGGTAAATGGGTTATACTTGTATAGCGCTTTTCTACCTCCAAGGTACTCATAGTTGATATAATAATGTAACTGCATCATAAAGCCAACATTAACTCCATGGTGTTCAGCGATGAATAGTCTCTGCTATTGTACTCTTTTTAATTATTATTTTTAATAATGTAGCAACCTAGTTTTGAATGGCAGGGTCTCTGCTATCACATGTTGATAAAAATATAACATTTACATGATAAAAATCAACTACAGGCTTCCCAAATGCTGCAATAAATTAAGCATGATGAGTTGAACATATGTCAACATGAGGCCCTACTTTTAACTCAGCTTATTGCAAACGCTTACTCACAGTATGTCATTAATTTGACTTTGTAAGTCAGGGACAAGCAGTAGAAAATGGATGGAAGTCATTATTTTGACTTAGTAAGCCATTATTTTAACTTAGTAAATTACTAAGTCATAATAATGACGTACTTAGTATCTCAGGTAACTAGGACTGTTTAGTTTTTACTTTACGGAAAAAATATCGAGATATATCGCCATTCAGCAAATGGAGCGGAAAACACAACCAAAAGTTGTAGGCTTCTTCACGCGACAAAGCCGGCCCACTTCACCGCAGTCTGTAGTCTATTGCCCCCCCAGGCTGTGGTGGCAGCGAGGCGCACCTCTGCTTTAGAGCTTGAAGATGAGTTAAGTGTAAGTAAATGAGAAAAAGAAGCAGTAAAAACACACCTGAGATGTTCATTTCTCTCATGGTGAGGGCTGCCATGCTGTCTGTGATGAGTGTGGCTGGGATTCCTTCTGCAACCGCCTCGTATGCAGTTAGCCGAGAGCCCTGATTGTACGGCCTGGTCTCTGTGCAGTACACACGCTTCAGCCTGCCCAACGTGTAGAGGCTTCGTACCACTCCTACACACGGACGCACAGAACACACATAACACACATAATGCCGCTCAGCCACAGCAGATTAATCGTGACTCGACCTTGCAGTGCTTACCCAGTGCAGTGCCATATCCAGCAGTGGCGAGTGAGCCCGTGTTGCAGTGAGTGAGGATGGTCACAGAGTCTCTTGGCACGCCAGACAGGATGTGCTGAGCGCCATAGTTACCGATCTTCTTGTTGTCATTTACGTCTCGCTCCAGCATGTCTTCAATCCAGACTATTACACTGTGGGGGCACACAGGAAGTGAGGGGTGGTCCGAAACATGTATTTTCCTTTGAATAAATACATCTGACTTCTATTTAAAAATATATATATTTTAGACTGAGCATTTAATGGGACTTACTTTTATACCCAATCATGGCAACTACTTGTCCTCAATTAGCCTGTTCACCTGTGAGATGTTCCAAAAAAGTGTTTGATGAGCATTCCTCAACTTTCTCATCTTTTTTGCCACTTGAGCCAGCTTTTTTGAAACACGTTGCAGGCATATTATTCCAAATGAGCTAATATTTGCAAAAAATAACGGTTTCCAATTTGAACGTTAAGTATCTTGTCTTTGCAGTCTATTCAATTGAATATAGCTTGATAAGGATTTGCAAATTATTGTATTCTGTTTTTATTCACGATTTACACAACGTGCCATTTTCACTGCTTTTCAGTGTAACTGAATGTGGCGCGCCGCCACAGCATTTTTATGTCTGCCACAGCTTGAAATAAGGGTTTGTTTTCATAATTCAAAAACAAATTAAAAATAATAAAATGTAATATAGCCCCGTGAACATATCACAAACTCTGATGCTATGTTTAACTTTCATTACCAACAAACAGCACAATTCCAACAGGTTTTACCTCGCGTACAAACACTTTTGTCTCAGGAGTCCACATTTCCCCGGACACTACAACACTTCCTCATTCTCCGCGACCACGGGAAAAACTGACATCCAATGCAAACAAAATGAACATACAACATTAATTAGCTGGTCATTACAGTATGAATTGATATATATAACCTATTATTTGCACACTACTGACAAGTGATGTACCAAAAACCTGATCAACGGAAAAAGACTTCGATTAACGAAAACCGCGCGACCGAAACCGGATGTAAACAAATAGCACGCCATTGTAGAGCGTTGTCAGCATGTCTGCCAGGTGGACGTACTTTAAATACATATGGCAGATATACCCACAAACAGCAATCTACAAAATGTGCAAAAAGTGGCGGCTTTTAAAAACACAATGTCTAACTCGAGCAACAGCGCCGCAAGCCTCTTTAGTGAGGGACAAAAGTTAAGAGTCTCTGGACACAAGAACATTTTATAATAACATCAGTGTTGGTGCTAGGAATTTTCAAAATGGAATCCCAGAGACCCCATCAAGTCATAAAAATGGGGTCCCACTTTTTTGTAACCGTTTGATAACAAATGATAAATGTATGCATTATCCTGTTATATCTCACATTTTATATTGTGTTTTGGAAAAAGGCTGTCATAAACGTTAATTCATTAAAGAAATAATACAAAAGAAAACAAATGTTTATGCACATGTAAATGTATTCAGTTATAACAATTCATTTACTTTCTTCTTTCCATCATGGATCTAAACTTTACCGCTGCCGGAAGTTCTTTCCATATTTTTATTCAAAATCTTCCACAAAAAATATTTTTCAAAGTGAAATATTTGATTTGACGTAATCAGAGCCTTGGTCAATAATTCATAAAAACATTGATTTTGATTAACTATTATGTTTTGAGCAATGACAATTTAAGATAAAAAATGAAAAACAGCTTTGTTTTAAAAGTCAACATTCCAACTTTTTCAAAATTACATTTCACATCCAAGATTTTTTATTCCACTTTTGTTATGTTGTATCAATACTGTTTATTTTAGTTTATGTTACTCCATCCTCGAATGATGTCGATCCAGTGGCAGATAAAAGTGAAGTTTCCATGAACTCACAAAGACTAAAACAACTAATTTACTGGAAAAATGGCAGAGGATGAAGTTAAAAACGTTGACTTTGTTTACCATGAAGTCTTTCTTTTGACAGCCCCTTGTGGTAAAGTTAACCCAGTGCAAACTGAGGCAGTATTTGTGATCGATAAACCTTTCGGCGGATCTAAATTTAAGAAATTGTACCGGAAAGTTCATTACCTTGAAGACGACCAATAAGAAACGGGGAAAAAGGCAGGGTTGGTGAAAAAAACAAAAAAAACAATCCGCAGACTTTCTGATTCAAATTCATAAAAAGACACAAAAAGTGCGTTCCAGGTGTGAATATACTGTACATACACACACAGTATACATACATATATATATATATATATATATATATATATATATATATACATACACACACACACACTGTATACAGTACATACATACACACACATGTAAAAACTTGATAAAAAGCCACGTGATCAAATAATAAAGTATGTGTGCCGTAATAAGTATAATTAAAGCTGTGAACAGCATTGAACAGGCCCTTTGCATTTGCACCGCAAAGTTCACGTTAGCTGGCCAGCACGCTCGAAGATTGTGGTCACCTCCTCGCCAATGCCAAGACCCACCACCAAAAATTTTAGGGCCGACAAAATATAAAAATTGTTCCCATACCTGACCCGCCCTCAAAATATGGGGACTTTTCATGCATCTTAAGGGCCTCAAAAAGGCGTCCAAACATATAGAAGTAAAAACACAGCAATTTCAATAGTGCCCTTTGCTGCTTGGGCCTTTAATATGTGTGCTAAAATAATAAGTATAAATACAGTATGTGTGTTACTGTGTTGTAATAATAACAATAAGTATAAGTATGTGTGCAGGTATTCAAAGCGAACCAACCTTTCTCTCAGCTGTTCAGAGTTCTTCTCCATGCTTTCGTTCTCAGCAAACTCCATCAGTTCGCGGGCAGCGCGGCCCATGTTGACGGCGGTGGGCCGGGCTGAGGTAAGGTGACACAAAGACTCCCGAATGAATGGCACAGGATCGTCGCCGCCTGCACCTGCTCGTAATTCCACCGCCAAGCTGAGGCAGCCCACAATAGCAATGGCTGGAGCACCTCTTACCTAAAACAGAGCAAGAAAAGTTAGTTTCTTTGTTAATTATTGACCTTTTGTGCACATAACGTGTTAAGGTTGAGGCTCATAGACCTAAACTAAATGTGTTAGGTTACTTCGTAATAGTAGGTAATGCTCGGACACTTGACACAATGAGAAACCAAACTACAATACGGAGGAGTTACCATACAATTTAGTAAACCCAAAACAAGTGAAGTTGGCACGTTGTGTAAATCATAAATAAAATCAGAATACAATGATTTGCTAATCCTTTTCAACTTATATTCAATTGAATAGACAGCAAAGACAAGATACTGAACGTTCAAACTGAAAACTTTGTTATTTTTTGCAAATTTTAACTCATTTGGAATTTGATGCCTGCAACATTTTTTTTTAAAAAGCTGGCGCAAGTGGCAAAAAGACTGAAAATGTTGAGAAATGCTCATCACACACTTATTTTGAACATCCCACAGGTGAACAGGCTAATTGGGAACAGGTGGGTGCCATGATTGGGTATAAAGGCAGCTACCATGAAATGGTCAGTCATTCATAAACAAGGATGGGGCGAGGCTCACCACTTTGTGAACAAATGCGTAAGCAAATTTTCGAACAGTTTAAGAACAACATTTGTCAACGAGCTATTGCAATGAATTTAGTGATTTCATCATCTACGGTTCGTAATATCATCAAAAGGTTCAGAGAATATGGAGATAAGACTGCACAAGGCTGAAAACCAACATTGAATGCCCGTGACCTTCGATCCCTTAGGCGGTACTGCATGAAAACGCGTCATCAGTGTGTAAAGGATATCACCACATGGGCTTAAGAACACTTCAGAAATCCACTTTCAGTAACTACAGTCTGTCATTACATCTGTAAGTGCAAGTTAAAACTTTACTATTCAAAGCTAAAGCCATTTATCAACAACACCCACAAACGCCGCCGGCTTCGCTGGGCCCGAGCTAATCTAAGATGGACTGATGCAAAGTGGAAAAGTGTTCTGTGGTCTGAAAAGTCAACATTTAAAATTTTTGGGGAAAATGTTGTCGTTGTGTCCTCCGGAATAAAGAGGAAAAGAACCATCCGGATTGTTATAGGCGCAAAGTTCAAAAGCCAGCATCTGTTATGGTATGGGGGTATATTAGTGCCCAAGGAGTGGGTAACTTACAAATCTGTGAAGGCACCATTAATGCTAAAAGGTACATACAGGTTTTGGAGCAACATATGCTGCTATCCAAGCAAAGTTATCATGGGCCTTATAGTGAAAGAGTAGTCCAGACCTGTCTCCCTTTGAAAATGTGTGGCGCAATATGAAGCCTAAAAAACCACAATGGAGACCACGGACTGTTGAACAACTTAAACTGTACATCAAGCAAGAATGGGAAAGAATTCCACCTGAAAAGCTTCAAACAATGGTCTCCCCAGTTCCCAAACTATTACCGAGTGTCGTTAAAAGGAAAGGCTGTGTAACACAGTGGTAAAAATGCCCCTGTGTCAACTTGTTTACAACTATTGTGCCATTAAATTCTAAGTTAATTATTATTTGCAAAAAAAAAACAATTTTCTCAGTTCGAACATTAACTATCTTGTCTTTGCAGTTTATTCAATTGAATATAACATGAAAAGGATTTGCAAATCATTGTATTCTGTTTTTATTGACGAATTACACAATGTGCCAACTTGACTGGTTTTGGATTTTGTATATAAAATATTTTTTTAAACGACGCACTTACTCTAACTTAAATCTACTGTATATCTGTGGTGTAACAAAAACTAGACTTTTAAATGATCAGTATTGTGAATTGATGTATTTAAAGTGAATAACATGGTAAAAAAAAGATTGATTTCTTTGCCATATAAGGCTGGTGAGCACATCGTTCAGGTGTCTGTACGGTTTCAAAATAAATACTATTACTGATCGAGTAGTGACAGCATCTACTTTGTAAAGATGATATACTGCAGGTCCCACTAACTTCCTGCTAGCCTGGATAACATCCTGTTAGTCTGGATAACATCCTAATAGCATGGATAACATGCGGTTAGTCTCAATAACTTCCTGCTCACCTGGATAATTAATTGCAAGCCTGGATAACTTTGTGCAGGTTTGACCAACTTCATGTTAACCTTTGTAACTTCCTGCTAGCCTGGATAACTTCCTGTTAGCCTGACTACCTCCCAGCTAGCCTCCTGACTAACTTCTTGCTAGCTTGAAAAACTCCCTGATAGCCTGGCTAATATCCTGCTAGCTTTCCGACTAACTTTCTTTTAACCTGGCTAACTTCCAGCTCTCCCAGATAGTTTCCTGCTAGCCTGGCTAATATCCTGTTAGCCTGCAGAACTTCATGGTAGCCTCCTGACTGAACTCCTGCTACTCTGGATAAATTCCTGCTTGCCTGGATAACTTCCTGCTCATCTGGATACCTTGTTGCAAGCCTGCGTAACTTATTGCAAGCCTGGATAACTTTCTGCAGGTTTGACCAACTTCTTGCTAGCCTGGTTAACTTCCTGCTATCCTGACTACCTCCCAGCTAGCCTCCTGACTAAATTTTTGTTAGCTTGAAATACTCCCTTCTAGCCTGTATAGCTTCCTGCGAGCCTGGCTACTATCCGGCGAGCTTGGCAACTATCCGGCGAGCTTGGCAACTATCCTGCGAGCCTGGAAACTATCCTGCGGGCCTGGCAACTATCGTGCGGGCCTGGCAACTATCCTGTGAGCCTGGCTACTATGCTGCGAGCCCGGTTACTATCCTGCGAGCCTGGCTAATATCCTGCTAGGTTTCTGACTAACATTCTGCTAGCTTTCTAACTAACTTTCTTTTGGCCTAACTTCCAGCTTGCCCAGATAGTTTCTTGCTAGCCTGGCTAATAAGCTGCTTGCGTACAGTACTTCCTGGTAGCCTCCTGAATGAATTCCTTCTAGCCTGGATAACTTCCAGCTAGCCTAGCTAGTTTCCTGTTGGCCTGGCTAATATCCTGCTTGTCTGCAGAACTTCCTGTTAGTCTCCTGACCAGCTTCCTGCTAGCCTGGATAGCTTCCTGCTATCCTGGCTAATCCTGCTAGCCTGGCTAAAATCCTAGCTAACCTCGATAACTTCCTGGTAGCGTCCAGACTAACTTCCTATTAGCCTGTATAACTTCCTGCTAGCCTTTATAGCTTCCTGCTAGCCTGGCTAATATCCTGCTAGCCTGAATAACTTCCTTGGTTGTTTGCAGAAGAGGAAGCTGGTTGGTGTCAAACAGCCGAGTGGGTTTTGAACGGTCGTGAGTAAACAATTCCATCGTCTTTTGCAATTGCAAAAACCAATCCTGATCCCAGTCAGGATTGTGGATGAGTAAAAAATCATCGGGGAGGGGGTAGGGGGAGTATGAATGAGGAGAGTAAGGGGGAGAATGGTGACTGGACAGAGAAAAACCCTCAAAGGAAAATAATATTGTTAGGGAGAGTGCGAAGGAAGATTGACGGAGAGGAGGAATTCAAAGTGCTTATAAAATTCAAGGAAAGGCAGGAAATCAGGAAAGTAGGGCCGAGTGCAATTACGAGGTTGCTATGCAAACATTGGTGACGTAACGACAACAACGGGGATCTAATGATAGTGTGGAAGAGTGAAGGGCAAAGAGAAAAGGCTTTAAAAACCCAAATACATTTTGCAAGAAAGAAATTAGAGTGGGGAAAAAGGTAGAAACAGTGAGAGTAACAAAAGGAGCAATATATGATATTCCAATAAGGGCGAACTTGCACAAAACGATGGAGATAACTATAGGAGGCAAAGAAGTGAACCTGAGGAGATTAAGAACATGGAGAAGGGGTAAAAAAGTGGACAGGTACGCAAAAGGAGAAGAAACATGTGGAAGGTGTGGGGGAGGCCATGACAATGGCAAGTGTGGAGCTGGTGTGCAGGAGAAATGTGTACCTGCTCCCTGTGCCACCCACACTGGTTTAATTGTAACTTAGATATTGGGTTTCACTATGTAAAGCGCTTTGAGTCACTTGAGGAAAAAGCGCTATATAAATATAATTCACTTCACTTCACTTCATATAAATTGTGATGAGGCACACAGTGTTGGCCAAACAGATTGTGAAGTGAGGATAAAGGCTTTTGAAATACAAAAAATAAAAACTGGGAGGAAAATGTATTCAGAGGCAGCAAAAAAAGTACATGAAAATCAGGCGGAGAAAAGAGTAGATGCTTGCTGCAAGATACAAGAAGGCTCTCTCATTATTAAAAAAAAAAAAAACTATGTGTATTCAATTCCAGAAGTAACTAATTGTACATGCCAAGCCAAACACAAATAAAATCGAATAGAATAGAAAGTACTTTATTGATCCCTTATAAAAAACAGCGGTAGTAGTGAAAAGTGCAGCTTGATAGTAGTTTAGCAAGTATAACCAAGTACAAAACCCGAAATGGACTGATGCAAAGTGTAAGAGTTTTCTCTTGTCTGACTAATCCACATTTCAAACTCTTTATAGAAACTGGAGATGTTGTGTCCTCATGAACAAAAAGGAAAAGAACCATCCGGACTGTTATAGGCGCTAAGTTAAAAAGCCAGCATCTGTGATGGCATGGGAATGTATTAGTGCCGAAAGCAGGGGTCACCAACCTTTTTGAAACCAGGAGCTACTTCTTGGGTACTGATTAATGCGAAGGGCTACCAGTTTGATACACACTTATATCAATTGCCAGAAATAGCCAATTTGCTCACTTTACCTTTAACTCTATGTTATTATTAATAATTACCGGTAATGATATTTTTCTTTGTGGAAACACTGATCAAATTAATGATTTCGCACAATAAATATATATAGAAACACATAAATATCAGTATGCAACACTTTATTTTTATATTTTCTCTAAGTGCACATTTTTCAAATTGAACATTTTCAAATGATCACTTTTAAGACAGTCTTGTGAAATCACTAGCTAGCCACTAACATTTTCTAACAAATCATGAATTACTTTGCACCATGTTTGTACAAATAACTCATGTAAAATACAAAAGTCAACTCTCAATTTTCTAAATAAATCATGTCACACTTTGAAGTGGACACCATATCTGTTATCTGTTTCTTTGTCAGTTGTTTAGAAGCCTGGCATTGCATGCTGTTACCTAGTGTGTTGTACTCTAGTGTGTAACTTGACACTGCAACTCTGAGTGAGTCTTGCAGATGTGCATCAGTGAGGCGTGTTCTGTGTTTGTTCTTGATGAAGTTCATGTCAGAAAAGGCTGATTCACAAAGATAAGTTGAACCAAACAGGCTTGCAACCTTCATAGCAGCTGCGCATACACCACTGTACTTTTCTGTGTCAACAAGGCATCAAAAGTTTGGTGCAGCCTGGTGGGCTTTAAATTTTAAATTGTCAGGAAGGAATTTAAAAGGTAAAAAGGCATATGTGTTTAAAAATCCTAAAATCATTTTTAAGGTTGTATTTTTTCTCTAAAATTGTCTTTCTGAATTTTATAAGAAGCAAAGTAAAAAAAAAATAATGAATGTATTTAAACAAGTGAAGACCAAGTCTTTCAAGTATTTTCTTGGATTTTCAGATTCTATTTGAGTTTTGGCTCTCTTAGAATTAAAAATGTCGAGCAAAGCGAGACCAGCTTGCTAGTAATTAAATACATTTTTTAAAAAAAGAGGCAACTCACTGGTAAGTGCTGCTATTTGAGCTACTTTTAGAACAGGCCAGCGGGCGACTCATCTGGTCCTTACGGGCTACCTGGTGCAGACGGGCACCGCGTTGGTGACCCCTGGCCTAAAGCATGGGTAACTTACACCTCTGTGAAGGCACCATTATTGCTGAAAGGTACATACAGGTTTTGGAGCAATATATGTTGCCATCCAAGCAACATGATCATGGACGCCCCTGCTTAATTCAGCAAAAAATGTCAAGCCACATGTTTCAAGAGTGTAGCTTCATAGTAAAAAAGTGCGATTCTAGACTGACCTTTCTGTAGTCCAGACCTGTCTCCCACTGAAAATGTGTGTCGCAATATGAACCCTAAAACACCACAAGAGAGACCCCGGACTGTTGAACAACTTAAGCTGTACATCAAGCAAGAATGGGAAAGAATTCCACCCGTAAAGCTACAAAAATTGGTCTCCTCAGTTCCCAAACATTTACTGAGTGTTAATAAGAAAGGCCATGTAACACAGTGGTAAAAATGCCCCTGTGCCAACTTTTTTTGTAATGTGTTAAATTCTAAGTTGATGATTATTTGCAAAACAAAATTAAGTTACTCAGTTCGAACATTAAATATGTTGTCTTTGCAGTCTGTTCAATTGAATACAATTTGAAAATAATTTGCAAATCATTTTATTCTATTTTATTTACGTGCCAACTTCAACTAGTTTTGGGTTTTGTATTGTTGGAGATGTTCAACAAAATATGGGAACAAGTAAAAATTCAAAAAATGTCAATGATGGCGACTATTGTACCAATTACGAAAAAAGGAAAGGACCATAAAATTGCAACTAATTATAGACCAACAGCTCTAACCTCTCATCTTGGGAAAATAATGTAAAACATGAATGTGAGTGTGAATGTTGTCTGTCTATCTGTGTTGGGCCTGTGATTAGGTGGCGACTTGTCCAGGGTGTACTCTGCCTTCCGCCCAAATGCAGCTGGGCGGAAGGCCCAGCTGCATTCCCCAAAAAGGGAATAAGCGGTAGAAAATGGATGGATGGATGGATGGATGATTGTTAAGCGAATTGACTTCTATATTGAATCAACAAATTTAATATCAACATATTAAAGTGGTTTTAGAAGACGAATGTTGACAATGGATCCTATTGTCAAGTTAAATAATGACACAAGGAATGTGCAAGCCAATAAAGAAACCGTAGTAGCAGTCTTTTTTGATGTGGAAAAAGCTTATATGTTATGGAGAGATGGTGTACTAATTAAACATATGAAAGCTTACTGACGTAGAAGCTAACTTATCTCTTGCCTTAGTTAGCTTCTAGTGCTAATACCATAGCACGCCGATGTTAGTACGCTAGAAAAAGAGTTCCTCAGTGTTTGCTCTTACAATAACAATGTTGCTACAGTTTGGCTATTATACAGGCTACCGAATGTAAATTAAATATAATTGGTTTTTGAATGCATATTTTAGGTCATTTAGAGATAGAATGGATTGCTCCCATTAGCTGCATTGATAGGTACCTCATAATGATTGTGAAATACCTAATAAAGTGCAGTTCCCATTTAAGAATTCATAATGTGGAAACATATGTCAAATTTGTTTGGGTCCCAGCTCATGTAGGAATTGATGGGAAACGACCTGGAATACAAATATGCAAAGCAAGCAATAACAACTGGAAGTATAACCGTTCATTGTCAAGTTAGTAAATCAGATGTCAAGTCATTAATTAGGAAATAAATGATAAGAGTGTGGCAAGACCGGTGGAGTTAAGGAGATAAGAGAAGAGCATATTTTACAACCAATCCTCAAGTTGGCTCGACACGTCGGGTAGTAGATGCTTAAGTTAGGACATAATGGGTTAAATAACACACTGTTATCAATAGGCAAACACAAAAACCGGGAAATGCGACTAATGTCATCATCCGGAAACAGTAGAACTTGTCATTTTGCATTGCACTAAATATGAAAGAGAAACATAGAATAAAGAAAAAATTGAAGACATGGGAGAAACCTTTAGACTCAAGTATATTCTAAGTTAAACATCTGATCACACAGTTACAAAATATCTATTTGAGTTCCTGAAGAAAATCAATACCAGTGACATAATATAGTATTTTTAATGTTGGTTATTATAAGTATAATTGATATATATAGAGTGTGTACAGATATGCAGGTGTATATATTAATAGGAATTTCAAACTTTCGTCTGTGAGTCATTAAGTCACCATTCACATCCGAGCGAGGGCGGTAATGCACTAAGCAGTCTGCAACCGCCGTAAAACAGAAGAAGAAGACTATCTTCCTTCTGGACTGGATAACTTCCAGCTGGCCTATATTTCCTGCTGGCCTGGCTAACATCCCACTAGCCTTAATAACTTCTTGGTAGCCTCTGAGTCCTGACTATTGTCCGTCCAGCTTGGATATTTTCCTGGTAGCCTCTTGACTAATTTTTCTGGTTGTCTGACTAACATCCTGCTAGCTTGGCTAATTTCTTAGTAACCTCTTAGTTAACTTCCTGGTAGTCTGGCTCATGGTGCATTCCATTTGTACTGGGAAGTTGTAATTTCCTCACTTCCTAGTCTGAAATTTCAACTAGTACCTCCCTCCAGGTAGGATTTCCTACACGGAGAGTCAGAGCCCTCACCACTTCAAGTCGGCTTTTAAAGGTTGCTGCCCTGAGTGAACACAATAATACCAGCTTCTGCGATAGTCGTTATTAGCACTTCTTTTTTTTGTCGCACTAAATCAGTGGTATACAATATTTTGTTGGTTACGTTACTGTAGTATAAAAAAAAACATTTTTTTCATGTGTTTTATAGGTTATGCAAAGCAACACTGTCTGTTCGATTGTGTTTGAAAGTTGAAAGATGCACATGGAGTGCATATTTTTTGTTGTTTGTATTCAGAATGGCTTTACTTTTCTTAATTTCCAACATCTGCATTTGTTTTTGATACTGCAGCGTTTATTTGATTGCAGCCTTTTCATTTTGTATATGTGTTTATATGTCTTTGTGTTTTTGGCTTAGGGTCAGCCACTCTACTTGTTTTTCGATACTTTTATAAATAAACGGGACCACACAAAAACGGCCTTATAAGCTTTATTTTAACAACATATCTTACAGTACATGAAACATATGTTTCTTATTGCAATCGGAGAACATTTTTTTCCTTAAATAAAATAGTGAACATACTAGGCAACTTGTCTTTTAGTAATAAGTAAGCAAACAAAGGCTCCTAAATTGTCTGCTGACGTATGCAGTAACATATTCTGTCATTTATCATTCTATTATTTTGTCAAAATTATAAAGGACGAGCTGTAAAAATTGATTATCCATCCGTCCATTTCCTACCGCGTGTCCTATTATTCCACATTGTGCGCTTCATTCACTAACTGTGTTACAAAAAGATAATTTAGAACAATACATAGTGTTGGATACAGAGAACATACGAACCCTTTATTTATTAAATCACAATTACTGAAATTCAATGATTTGGTGCATTTGCAGACAGCTAAAATTATGTATAAAGCAAACTATAGCCTGCTAGCCAAGAATGTACAACAATCTTTCTCAACAAGAGGAAAAATGTAACCTTAAAGGAAAATCTAATTTAAAACGTGTATGCTCGTACAACATTTAAAACCTTTAGCATATCTGTATGTGGAATTTAATTATGGAATGGATTAACAAAAGAAATAAAACAAAGCACCAATATGATTCAGTTTAACAGACCGTTCAAAACTACAAGTATTCACTTGTGTACTTTACACAGAACAAGAATTATGATGAACATCTTGAACCCTTTTTTTCCTTTCTTTTTCTATTGAGAAAAATATTATTTATGTATTTGTTTTTGTATTTGTTTGCCTACTATGGTATATCATGTATTTATTATTTATTTGTTTACTGTTCTGTTACAGAGAACAAGGAAATTGGATACAATTGCTATGGTGTGAAAAGGGGTAGGATAAAATAAGCTCTACTTCTTCATGCTCCTTTTCGGACATGCTGTAATGAAACAATTGGAATTGTGTGATGCATTATATTGTATCGTATGCATGTTCCAAATAAACTGAAACTGAACTAGTTAATTTATTGTTAATATCTGGTTATTTTCCATTTCAACATATTCTATCTACACTTCTGTAATACTCACTTATTCTTCTGTTGTTTGGATACTTTACATTGGTTTTGGATGATACTACAAATTTAAGTATCGATCAGATACCAAGTAGTTACAGGATCATACATTGGTCATGTATAAAGATTTAATGTGTCCAGGGACATATTTACTGAGTTTATAAACATAATATGAATTTTTTTTAAAAGGAAAAAAGATTTTGTGACGATAAAAAATATAGACTTAATCATTGTAGTATCGACTAGATACGCTCTCGTACTTCGTATCATCACAGTGGATTTCAGGTGTAGATCCAGCCATGGCATTTGTTTACATTCAGGAGCGCCAGCTTTTGTTAGCGGTGATGCAGGTGAGCTATTGTATCCTCCTTCGGTGTGTAGTGGAGCATGTTTAGCTAATTCTCATCCAGCAGGGATGATACTTGTAAGAAACTTACTTTATTGGTCGCCATGGAGGTGGGGATTAGTGACTTAGAAGTAGCTAAAACACTGCCAACTGTAGATGGATGTTAGCTGCGAGCTAGCTAGCTATATCTTATAGCACCTCTTCTAAAAGGCATTTCACTGTTATAACTTCACCTTTATCTTTTGTTTTTAGGTCAAAATGTGTCCATTCTCCCTTTTCTATCTACAAACGGTGTCTGCTTGTAAATACTCTGCACTGCCAAACATGCTCCTCTGCTCGTAAACCCAGCAACGTCATGCCCATTGGGAACCGGTACTTTTCAAACAGAGAATAGTACCGTTTTTGATTCAGTAGTATCGCGATACTATACGAGTACCGGAATACCATACAACACTAGTAGAACATGAATTCATCCATCCATCCATCTTCTTCCGCTTATCCGAGGTCGGGTCGCGGGGGTAGCAGCCTAAGCAGGGAAGCCCAGACTTCCCTCTCCCCAGCCACTTCATCTAGCTCTTCCCGGGGGATCCCGAGGTGTTCCCAGGCCAGCCGGGGGACAGAGTCTTCCCAATGTGTCCTGGGTCTTCCCCGTGGCCTCCTACCGGTTGGACGTGCCCTAAACACTTCCCTCGGCAGGCGTTCGGGTGGCATCCTGACCAGATGCCCGAACCACCTCATCTGGCTCCTCTCGATGTGGAGGAGCAGCAGCTTTACTTTAGGTTCCTCCCGGATGACAGAGCTTCTCACCTATCTCTAAGGGAGAGTCCCGCCACACGGCGGAGGAAACTCATTTCGGTCGCTTGTACCTGTGATCTTATCCTTTCAGTCATGACCCAAAGCTCATGACCAAAGGTGAGGATGGGAACGTAGATCGACCGGTAAATTGAGAGCTTTGCCTTCCGGCTCAGCTCCTTCTTCACCACAACGGATCGGTACAACGTCCCCATTACTGAAGACGCCGCACCGATCCGCCTGTCGATCTCACGATCCACTCTTCCCCCACTCGTGAACAAGACTCCTAGGTACTTGAACGCCTCCACTTGGGGCAGGGTCTCCTCCCCAACCCGGAGATGGCACTCCACCCTTTTCCGGGAGAGAACCATGGACTCGGATTTGGAGGTGCTGATTCTCATTCCGGCCGCTTCACACTCGGCTGCGAACCGATCCAGTGAGAGCTGAAGATCCCGGCCAGATGAAGCCATCAGGACCACATCGTCTGCAAAAAGCAGAGACCTAATCCCGCGGCCACCGAACCGGAACCCCTCAACGCCTTGACTGCACCTAGAAATTCTGTCCATAAAAGTTATGAACAGAATCGGTGACAAAGGGCAGCCTTGGCGGAGTCCAACCCTCACTGGAAACGTGTCCGACTTACTGCCAGCAATGCGGACCAAGCTCTGACACTGATCGTACAGGGATCGGACTGCCACAATAACACAGTCCGATACCCCATACTCTGTGAGCACTCCCCACAGGTCTTCCCGAGGGACACTGTCGAATGCCTTCTCCAAGTCCACAAAGCACATGTAAACTGGTTGGGCAAACTCCCATGCACCCTCAAGAACCCTGCCGAGAGTATAGAGCTGGTCCACAGTTCCACGACCAGGAAGAAAACCACACTGTTCCTCCTGAATCCGAGGTTCGACTATCCGGCGTAGCTTCCTCTCCAGTGCACCTGAATAAACCTTACCGGGAAGGCTGAGGAGTGTGATCCCACGATAGTTGGAACACACCCTCCGGTCCACCTTCTCAAAGAGAGGGACCACTACCCCGGTCTGCCAATCCAGAGGTATCGCCCCCGATGTCCATGCGATGCTGCAGAGTCTCATCAACCAAGACAGCCCCACAGCATCCAGAGCCTTAAGGAACTCCGGGCGGGTCTCATTCACCCCTAGGGCCTTGCCACCGAGGAGCTTTTTAACTACCTCAGCAACCTCAGCCCCAGAGATAGGAGAGTCCACCACAGATTCCCCAGGCACTGCTTCCTCATAGGAAGACGTGTTGGTGGGATTGAGGAGGTCTTCGAAGTATTCCTTCCACCTACCCACAACATCCACAGTTGAGGTCAGCAGAGCACCATTCGCACCATACACGGTGTTGACAGTGCACTGCTTCCCCTTCCTGAGGCGGCGGATGGTGGTCCAGAATCGCTTCGAAGCCATCCGGAAGTTATTTTCAATGGCTTCCCCAAACTCTTCCCATGTCCGAGTTTTTGCCTCTGCGACCGCTGAAGCTGTACACCGCTTGGCCTGTCGGTACCCGTCCACTGCCTCTGGAGTCCTAAGAGCCAAAAGAACCCGATAGGACTCCTTCTTCAGCTTGACGGCATCCCTCACCGCTGGTGTCCACCAGTGGGTTCTAGGATTACCGCCACGACAAGCACCAACTACCTTGCGGCCACAGCTCCGATCAGCCGCCTCGACAATAGAGGTGCGGAATATGGTCCACTCGGACTCAATGTCCAGCACCTCCCTCGTGACATGTTCAAAGTTCCTCCGGAGGTGGGAATTGAAACTTTCTCTGACAGGAGACTCTGCCAGACATTCCCAGCAAACCCTCACAATGCGTTTGGGCCTGCCAGGTATGTCCGGGATCCTCCCCCACCATCGCAGCCAACTCACCACCAGGTGGTGATCAGTAGAAAGCTCCGCCCCTCTCTTTACCCGAGTGTCCAAAACATGAGGCCGCAAATCCGATGACACAACTACAAGGTCGATCATGGAACTGCGGCCTAGGGTGTCCTGGTGCCAAGTGCACATATGGACACCCTTATGTTTGAACATGGTGTTTGTTATGGACAAACTGTGACGAGCACAGAAGTCCAATAACAAAACACCACTCGGGTTCAGATCCGGGCGGCCATTCTTCCTGATCACGCCTCTCCAGGTTTCACTGTCGTTACCAACATGAGCGTTGAAGTCCCCCAGCAGAACAAGAGAATCACCCGAGGGAGCACTCTCCAGTACTCCCTCGAGTGTACCCAAAAAGGGTGGGTACTCTGAACTGTTGTTTGGTGCATAAGCACAAACAACAGTCAGGACCCGTCCCCCCACCCGAAGGCGGAGGGAGGCTACCCTTTCGTCCACTGGGTTGAACTCCAACGTGCAGGCTTTGAGCCGAGAGGCAACGAGAATTGCCACCCCAGCCCGTCGCCTCTCACTGCCGGCCACGCCAGAGTGAAAGAGAGTCCAGCCCCTTTCAAGAGAAGTGGTTCCAGAGCCCTTGCTGTGCGTCGAAGTGAGTCCGACTACATCCAGCCGGAATTTCTCTACTTCGCGCACTAGCTCAGGCTCCTTTTCCCTCAGTGATGTGACGTTCCACGTCCCAAGAGCGAGCTTATGTAGCCGAGGATCGGACCGCCAAGAGCCCTGCCTTCGGCTGCCGCCCAGCTCACATTGCACCCGACCTCTATGGCCCCTGCTATTGGTGGTGAGCCCATTGGAGGGGGGACCCACGTTGCCTCCTTGGGCTGTGCCCGGCCGGGCCTCATGGGTACAGGCCCGGCCACCAGGCGCTCCCCATCGTGCCCCACCTCCGGGCCTGGCTCCAGAGGGGGGCCTCGGTGACCCGCGTCCGGGCGAGGGAAATCTGGGTCCTTTGTTTTTACTTCTCATATTGGTTTTCAAGCTGCTCTTTGTCTGGTCCCTCACCTAGGACCAGTTTGCCTTGGGAGACCCTACCAGGGGGCTTAAAGCCCCCGGACAACATAGCTCCTAGGATCATTGGGACACGCAAACTCCTCTACCACGGTAAGGTGGCAGCTCATCCATTTTCTACCACTTGTTCTTCTCGGGGCCACAGGATGGCTGGAGCCTATCCCATCTGCATTCTGACAGAAGGCGGAGTACACCCTGGACAAGTCGCCACCACATGGCAGGGCCAACCCAGATGGACAACATTCACACACAAGGGCCAATTTAGTGTTGCCAATCAACCTATCCCCAGGTGCATATCTTTGGAGGTGGGAGGAAGTCCGAGTACCCGGAAAGAACCCACGCAGTCACAGGGAGAACATGCAAACTTCACACGGAACCCAGGACCTTCTTAAAGCCCTACTGAAACCCACTACTACCCACCACACAGTCTGATAGTTTATATATCAATGATGAAATATTAACATTGCAACACATGCCTTTTTAGTTTACTAAATTACAATTTTAAATTTCCCTTGAGTTTCGTGTTCGAAACGTCGTGTAATGATGACGTGTACGCAAGACGTCACAGGTTTTTAGGAAGTATGAGCGCTGCGCACACACACAGCTAAAAGTCGTCCGCTTTAACGGCATAATTATACAGTTTTTTGGACATCTGTGTTTCTGAATCTTTTGCAATTTGTTCAATTAATATTGGAGAATTCACAGTGGAAAGATGGAGTTGGGAAGCTTTAGCCTTTAGCCACACAAACACACGGTGATTCCTTGTTTAAAATTCCTGGAGGTGAAACTTTCCTATGGATCAGAAGGCGGTCAAGAGAACATGGATCCCGACCACATGTCAACCAGCAAGTTTCGGTGAGAAAATTGTGGTTAAAAAGTCAGTTCTTACCAGAGAAAAGCTGAGCTTGTGCCTTCCATAGCTGCCATCGACTCCCCTGAGACACTGCGCGTCAAGACACCCGTTGGGTCAAGACACTATCAGGTAATATTAAACTCACTAAAACGCTAGCAACACAATGGAAAGATAAGGGATTTCCAGAATTAACCTAGTAAATGTGTCTAAAAGCATCAGAATCCGTCCTAATGCAATCGCGTTGTTTTTTTTTAACTTTTTTTTTTTTTTTTAGTAGTCCGTCGCTATCAATATCCTCAAACACGAATCTTTCATCCTCGCTCAATTTAATGGGGAAATTGTCGTTTTCTCGTTCCGAATAGCACTTTTTGATGGAGGCTACCATTAAAAACAATGTGAATATGTGAGGAGCTGTCACGCCAAATTTCTTCTCCCTACAAAAACCTCCCCCCCCCCATTTACTTCCGGGGTCATGATTAATACAGACTTTTTGTTAATGCTATATTATAAAAATATAATGCTATATTATAAAAATATAACGCTGTATTATAAAAATACAGATGTTTTGTTAATGCTACATTATAAAAAAATTTGAAAAACAATTTACAAACACAAGCTATTGGATGACATAAGAGGAAACGTGACCCCGGAAGTAAATGAGTCATCCCATAGCTTGTGTTTGTAAATTGTGTTTTAATTTTTTTTATAATATAGCGTTAACAAAACGTCCGTATTTTTATCATATAGCGTTATATTTTTATAATATAGCGTTATATTTTTATAATATAGCATTATATTTTTATAATATAGCGTTAACAAAACGTCTGTATTAATCATGACCCCGGAAGTAAATGGGGGGAAAAGTATTTATGTAGGGGGGAAAAAATTTGGCGTGACAGCGCCATCAAACATGTGACGTCATCGTCTGCGACTTCCGGTAGAGGGAGGGCATTTCTCTTAGCACCGAAAGTTGCGAACTTTATCGTGGATGTTCTCTACTAAATCCTTTAAGCAAAAATATGGCAATATCGCGAAATGATCAAGTATGACACATAGAATGGACCTGCTATCCCCGTTTAAATAAGAAAATCTCATTTCAGCAGGCCTTTAATGTGCCTTATGCAACCGTGCTGTCTGGAACATGAATCTTTTGCCATTTGGTGGGTTAGTCACAGTCATTTGTCGACACACTTTTCTATGTACATACTAAGCAAGTAACTGTAGGACAAAAAGAGCCACAATTTTGGAAAAAATCGTTCATATTCAGTGCTTAAAACAATTTAAGTGAATAGGTCACCGAGTGCAGAACAGAAGCAAAAAGGAGAACAAAAAGCCTGGCAAGAACATGAATAATTAATGAATACATTGTCCCCCTAGAACGAAGGAGGGATGCGTTTGATAGCAACATTACGTCAATTCGACAATATTGTATTTAATGTCGGCTGGTGCAGGTGCGTGAAAACAAAGATGAAGGCCACACGTGACAGTGGCGGGAACACAAAGGAGTCCGCAGAGACGCACATGCACGTTACCTTCATTGACTTGATGGCCTCGTAGGCGTCCTGGACGGACCGGATGTCATCAAACACCGTCTGATGAGGCAGCAGCAGCTGGTTCAGGATCTGAAGAGACCCACTCCGATAGCGGATCGATTCCAGCGTCATGACCGACACGACGAGGCGGGATGTCGGGGAGGAGAACGCGGAACGACCGGTAGCTACTTGTCTTACTCTGTCTACTTCTCTCTCACACACACATAGAAACACACCTTCACAAAAAAACACACTTGTGGGCAGCAGTTAATCTTATGAAGTAGCTAAAAGAACAAAAACGCCGCCAGAAGAAAATGTTTTAAAAGGAATTAAAAAAAAAGGTTAAATATTATCACACTCTGACAGGCAGACAGACACGGAACCACGTGTCCACCAAGCCGGAAGTCTTCGCCTCTTTAGCCCCGCCCATCCAACGCTGTACTGCAATAGTACCATCCCCCCTCTCTTTTGTCATTTTTAATCACTTATTCACATAACTGCAGATCAATCTCCCTTCTATTATACCAGTACTTTTAATAGGCCATTATACTCGTAATTTTATACATTATACTCTATTTTACTATTGCATTATACTGTATTTTGTATTAAATTATACTGTATCTAATATTTCCCTGCGATGAGGTGGCGACTTGTCCAGGGTGTACCTCGCCTTCCGCCCAATTGTAGCTGAGATAGGCGCCAGCGCCCTCCGCCACCCCAAAAGGTTAGAATAAGCGGTAGAAATGGATGGACGGATGTATCTAATATTACAATATACTTGTATTGTTCTGTTACATCATACTATTTTCGTATAACATACTGTATTTTATACTACATTATACTGTATTTTTAATTAAATACATTGTAATGTATTGTTATATTACATTGTACTATATTTTTCATATGACATTGTATTGTATTATCAGAATGCATTATTCTGTATTTCTGTATTAGAATACACTGCTTCATATTAAATAATACTATATTCATATTAAGGCTGCCGAATTCTTTTTTTTAATTCAGATGTGATTACTCTCTTGCATATTTAAATTTGCTTAAAAAAAGAACGCAATATTTTATTGTCAGAATGTCATCCAGGAATGTTTTAAAGTTAAGTTAAAGTACCAAAGATTGTCACACACACTATGTGTGGTGAAATGTGTCCTCTGCATTTGACCCATCCCCTTGTTCACATCCTGGGAGGTGAGGGGAGCAGTGGGCAGCAGCGGTGCCACGCCCGGGAATCATTTCTAGTTATTCCCGACAGTTTTACTTGAATACACATCATTTATTTGCACAAAACTTGGTAACAGTATAATCTAAAGTTCTTGCAGGATATATTTAGGAGTGACAAATGCATTGATCTGATTATTGACCGTGTAACAGTTAAAGGGGAACATTATCACAATTTTAGAAGGGTTAAAACCAATAAAAAATCAGTTCCCAGTGGCTTATTTTATTTTTCGAAGTTTTTTTTTTAAATTTTACCCATCATAGAATATCGCGAATAAAGGCTTTAAAGTGCCTGATTTTCGCTATCTGGAAATCCACCCGTCCATTTCCCTGTGATGTCACTGCGTGACGCCAATACAAACACACATGGCAGATAGAACAGAAAGATATGGCGACATTAGCTCGGATTTAGACTCGGATTTCAGCGGTTTAAGCAATTCAACAGATTACGCATGTATTGAAACGGATGGTTGGAGTGTGGAGGCATATAGCGAAAACGAAATTGAAGAAGAAACTGAAGCTATTGAGCCATATCACGACGGACAAAGGCAACGAGGACGAATTCGGCCATTGTTTTCTAACCAACGATTGCATCTTTTGACCACTGGAGCAACTTAAATCCTTTGATTGGTAAGTGTTTGTTTGGCATTAAATGTGGGTGCAGGGAAAGGCTGGATGCAAATATAGCTACAAATGTACATACAGCTAGCCTAAATAGCATGTTAGCATCGATGCCGTGACCAAATATGTCTGATTAGCACATAAGTCAATAACATCAACAAAACTTACCTTTGTGATTTCGTTGACTTAATCGTTGGAAATGCATCTGCTTTGAGTGTCGCAGGATATCCACACATCTCTGTCGTAGCATAGCTATCGTCGGTAAAATGTGCAGAACAAACGAGGGACTTTCGCACTGGTGCAACTAGAATCCGTTGATTGGTATGTGTTTGTTTGGCATTAAATGTGGGTGGAGGGAAAGGCTGGATGTAAATATAGCTACAAATGAGGCATAACGATGCAATATGTACATACAGCTAGCCTAAATAGCATGTTAGTGTAGTAAGCACAATACCAATGGCGCGCAATTTGCAAAATGCGTAACCGAATTTTGCAAATTTTATGTCAAATCAAATCAAATCAAATGTTTATTGGATTCATCACTATACAGTGTACATCCACGACTAAACTACTGACTAAACTACTACCAAGTGTGGATTCAGGCCGGGTGGCCTATTTCAAGTACATTATTATATTTTATAAATAGTAAACCAAGTTGTGGTAGTAGTTTAGTCAGTAGTTCTGTCGTGGATGTACACTGTATAGTGATGAATCTAATAAATATTTGATTAGATTTGATTCGACATTAAATTTGCAAAATGTGCAACCACATTGGTATTGTGCTTACAACATTAGCATCGATTAGCATGCTGTGCTAATCGATGCACACTCCACGTAAGTCAAATTGGATCCGTCCCTGATCGTGTTGTTACACCCTCCGACAACACACCGACGAGGCATGATGTCTCCAAGGGACGGAAAACAGTCGAAAAAGCGGAAAATAACAGAGCTGATTTGACTTGGTGTGTGTAATGTGCTTGAGAAAATGGCGGATTGCTTCCCGTTGTAACGTCACGGGTGAAAGGTCATCGCTCCGACAGCGAACAATTGAAAGGCGTTTAAATCGCCAAATTCACCCTTTTACCCGGTATGGTTTATTCAGGTGTACTGGAGAGGAGAGGAGGCTACGCCGGATAGTCGAACCTCGGATCCAGGAGGAACAGTGTGGTTTTCGTCCTGTTCGTGGAACTGTGGACCAGCTCTATACTCTCGGCAGGGTTCTTGAGGTTGCATGGGAGTTTGCCCAACCAGTCTACATGTGCTTTGTGGACTTGGAGAAGGCACTCGACCGTGTCCCTCGAGAAGTCCTGTGGAGAGTGCTCAGAGAGAATGGGGTACCGGACTGTCTTATTGTGGCGGTCCGCTCCCTGTATGATCAGTGTCAGAGCTTGGTCCGCATTGCTGGCAGTAAGTCGGACACGTTTCCAGTGAGGGTTGGACTCCGCCAAGGCTGTCCTTAGTCCCCGATTCTGTTCATAACTTTTATGGACAGAATTTCTAGGCGCAGCCAAGGCGTTGAGGGGTTCCGGTTTGGTGGCCGCGGGATTGGGTCTCTGCTTTTTGCAGATGATGTGGTCCTGATGGCTTCATCTGGCCGGGATCTTCAGCTCTCGCTGGATCGGTTCGCAGCCGAGTGTGAAGCGACCGGAATGAGAATCAGCACCTCCAAGTCCGAGTCCATGGTTCTCGCCCGGAAAAGGGTGGAGTGCCATCTCCGGGTTGGGGAGGAGACCCTGCCCCAAGTGGAGGAGTTCAAGTACCTAGGAGTCTTGTTCATGAGTGGGGGAAGAGTGGATTGTGCTTTCTAAACATCAGATCTTTGTCTCCCAAAACGTTATTAGTCAATGAGGTCATTAGAGACAACAACCTTAACGTCATCGGTCTTAGCGAAACCTGGCTTAAACCAGACGACTTTTTTGCGATAAATGAGGCATCCCCTCCTAACTATACGAATGTGCATATTGCCCGTCACCTCAAAAGGGGAGGGGGTGTCGCACTAATATACAACAAAAACTTTAACTTTAGTCCTAACTTAAATAATAAATATAAATCGTTTGAGGTGCTTTCTATGAAGTCTGCCACACCTCTGCCTCTGTGCCTAGCCGTTATCTACCGCCCCCCAGGGCCCTATTCGGACTTTATTAGTGAATTCTCAGAGTTTGTTGCTGATCTAGTGACGCACGCCGATAATATAATTATAATGGGGGACTTTAATATCCATATGAATACCCCATCGGACCCACCGTGCGTGGCGCTCCAGACTATAATTGATAGCTGTGGTCTTACACAAATAATAAATGAACCGACGCATCGCAGCGGTAATACGATAGACCTAGTGCTTGTCAGAGGTATCACCGTTTCCAAAGTTATGATACTCCCGTATACTAAAGTAATGTCCGATCATTACCTTATAAAATTCGAAGTTCAGACTCATGTTCGGCAAGCTAATAATAATAATAACTGCTATAGCAGCCGCAACATTAATGCTGCCACGACGACGACTCTTGCGGACCTACTGCCCTCGGTAATGGCACCGTTCCCAAAGTATGTGGGCTCTATTGATAACCTCACTAACAACTTTAACAACGCCCTGCGCGAAACCATTGATAGTATAGCACCGCTGAAGTTAAAAAAGGCTCCAAAAAGGCGTACGCCATGGTTTACTGAAGAAACTAGAGCTCAGAAATTATTATGTAGAAAGCTGGAACGCAAATGGCGCACGACTAAACTTGAGGTGCACCATCAAGCATGGAGTGATAGTTTAATAACTTATATACGCATGCTTACCTTAGCTAAAACTAATTATTACTCAAATCTCATCCGCATTAATAAAAACGATCCAAAATTTTTGTTTAGTACAGTAGCCCAACAAGGGACTCCTTCCAGTAGCTCCACCCATTCGGCAGATGACTTTATGAAGTTCTTTAATAAGAAAATTGAACTTATTAGATAGGAGATTAAAGACAATGCGTCCCACCTACAACGGGGTTATAGTAACACAGATACGACTGTATATACGGCGGATACTGCAAATATCCAAAATAGTTTCTCTCGTTTTGATGAAATAACATTAGAAGGATTGTTACAACGTGTAAATGGAATAAAACAAACAACATGTTTACTTGACCCACTTCCTGGGAAACTTATCAAGGAGCTTTTTGTATTATTAGGTCTATCAGTGCTAAATATTATAAACTTATCACTTTCCTCGGGCACTGTTCCCGTTGCATTCAAAAAAGCGGTTATTCATCCTCTCCTTAAAAGACCTAACCTCGATCCTGACCTCATGGTAAACTACCGACCGGTGTCTCACCTTCCCTTTATTTCGAAAATCCTCGAAAAAATTGTTGCAGAGCAGCTAAATGAACACTTAGCGTTTAACAATCTATGTGAAACCTTTCAATCCGGTTTCAGGGCAAATCACTCGACTGAGACAGCCCTCGCAAAATTGACTAATGATCTATTGCTAACGATGGACTCTGATGCGTCATCTATGTTGCTGCTCCTCGATCTTAGCGCTGCTTTCGATACCGTCGATCATAATATTTTATTAGAGCGTATCAAAATACGAATTGGTATGTCAGACTCAGCCCTGTCATGGTTTAACTCTTATCTTACTGATAGGATGCAGTGCGTCTCCCATAACAGTGTGACCTCGGACTATGTTAAGGTAACATGTGGAGTTCCCCAGGGTTCGGTCCTTGGCCCTGTACTCTTCAGCATCTACATGCTGCCGCTGGGTGACATCATACGCAAATACGGTATTAGCTTTCACTGTTATGCTGATGACACCCAACTCTACATGCCCCTAAAGCTGACCAACACGTCGGACTGTAGTCAGTTGGAAGCGTGTCTTAATGAAATTAAACAATGGATGTCCGCTAACTTTTTGCAACTTAATGCCAAAAAACCGGAAATACTGATTATCGGTCCTGCTAGACACCGACCTCTATTTAATAATACAACTTTAACATTTGACAACCAAATAATAAAACAAGGTGACTCTGTAAAAAATCTGGGTATTATCTTCGACCCAACTCTCTCCTTTGAGTCACACATTAAAAGCGTTACTAAAACGGCCTTCTTTCATCTCCGTAATATCGCTAAAATTCGCTCCATTCTGTCCACTAAAGACGCCGAGATCATTATCCATGCGTTTGTTACGTCTCGTCTCGATTACTGTAACGTATTATTTTCGGGTCTCCCCATGTCTAGCATTAAAAGATTACAGTTGGTACAAAATGCGGCTGCTAGACTTTTGACAAGAACAAGAAAGTTTGATCATATTACGCCTGTACTGGCTCACCTGCACTGGCTTCCTGTGCACTTAAGATGTGACTTTAAGGTTTTACTACTTGCGTATAAAATACTACACGGTCTAGCTCCAGCCTATCTTACCGATTGTATTGTACCATATGTCCCGGCAAGAAATCTGCATTCAAAAGACTCCGGCTTATTAGTGATTCCTAGAGCCCAAAAAAAGTCTGCGGGCTATAGAGCGTTTTCCGTTCGGGCTCCAGTACTCTGGAATGCCCTCCCGGTAACAGTTCGAGATGCTACCTCAGTAGAAGCATTTAAGTCTCACCTTAAAACTCATTTGTATACTCTGGCCTTTAAATAGACCTCCTTTTTAGACCAGTTGATCTGCCGCTTCTTTTCTTTCTCCTATGTCCCCCCCTCCCTTGTGGAGGGGGTCCGGTCCGATGACCATGGATGAAGTACTGGCTGTCCAGAGTCGAGACCCAGGATGGACCGCTCGCCTGTATCGGTTGGGGACATCTCTACGCTGCTGATCCGCTTGAGATGGTTTCCTGTGGACGGGACTCTCGCTGCTGTCTTGGATCCGCTTGAACTGAACTCTCGCGGCTGTGTTGGAGCCACTATGGATTGAACTTTCACAGTATCATGTTAGACCCGCTCGACATCCATTGCTTTCGGTCCCCTAGAGGAGGGGGGTTGCCCACATCTGAGGTCCTCTCCAAGGTTTCTCATAGTCAGCATTGTCACTGGCGTCCCACTGGATGTGAATTCTCCCTGCCCACTGGGTGTGAGTTTTCCTTGCCCTTTTGTGGGTTCTTTCGAGGATGTTGTAGTCATAATGATTTGTGCAGTCCTTTGAGACATTTGTGAACATTGATTGATGATTGACAGATGCTGGCTTCTGAATTTTGCGCCTATAACAATCCGGATAGTTATTTTCCTCTTTGTTCCGGAGGACACAACGTCCACAGTTTCTAAAAATCATTTCAAATGTGGACTCGTCAGACCATAAAACACTTTTCCACTTTGCATCAGTCCATCTTAGATGAGCTCGGGCCCAGCAAAGCCGGTGGCGTTTTCTGGGTGTTGTAGATAAATGGCTTTGGCTTTGCATAGTATTGTTTATTGAATAGATCCACATTAGCTGACGCCAAGGCAACCGCCAAGTCTTCCTGGGGTCCTTGTAGTAGAGTTTTAACTTGCACTCACAGATATAGCGACAAACTGTAGTTACTGTTTTCTGAAGTGTTCCTGAGCCCATGAGGTGATATCCTTTACACACTGATGTCGCTTTTTTGCAGTACCGCCTGAGGAATCAAAGGTCCGTAATATCATCGCTTACGTGCAGTAATTTCTCCAGATTCTCTGAACCTTTTGATGATATTACGGACCGTAGATGGTGAAATCCCTAATTTCCTTTCAATAGCTGGTTGAGAAATGTTCTTACACTGTTCGACAATTTGCTCACGCATTTGTTGACAGAGTGGTGACCCTCGCCCCATCCTTGTTTGTGAATGACTGACCATTTCATGGAAGCTGATTTTATACCCAAACATGGCACCCACCTGTTCCCAATTAGCCTGTTCACCTGTGGGATGTTCCAAATAAGTGTTTGAGTAACATTCCTCAACTTTTTCAGTCTTTTTTGCCACTTGTGCCAGCTATTTGAAACATGTTGCAGGCTTCAAATTCCAAATGAGCTAATATTCGCAAAAAAAAAAAAAACGTTTTCCAGTTCAAACATTAAGTATCTTGTCTTTGCAGTCTATTCAATTGAATATAGGTTGAGAAGGATTTGCAAATCATTGTATTCCGTTTTTATTTACGATTTACACAATGTGGCAACTTTTGGGTTTTAGATTTACAGACAAACACACACACACGCACACACACTCACTGTTTAGATTTAGACAATGTGCCAACTTCACTGGTTTTGGGGTTTGTACATAATATTTGTAACAGGGCTGTCAAATTTAATGTGTAAATGCATGCAATCAATCATTTACTCAGTATATGTTTGTTGTTGTAATTTGATTGCATGTTATTGTATATTTTCATTCATGTAACCAGGGACTGCAAATGGAAACTAACAGTTTAGAAACATTTTAAATGTTTAAACACATTATACGTTTATCATTTATAAAGGCAGAAAAGTTTACAATTTATTTTTGGCGCTCATGCTCCCTTACTTTGTTACCTGAAAAGTAGAGCAGGTTTTTTTTTTTAGCAGTATCATGCTTCAAACCTAGCATTAAAACGACCTCAACATTATTCCAACAACAACCTTATATTGATTAAAAAAAAAAAAAAAAAAAAAAAAATCAGCAGAATAAATAAAATAAAAAGTTTATTTTGTTAGGATAAAGTGTTTTACATATTGTGCCCCAAGTTAATGCTTTCCATCCATCGATTTTCAACTGCTTGTCCCTCAATTTGAACATTAAATTACTTACTGGGAATATAAATGTTATTCATGGTTCAAGTCGGTCAAAAATGTTTAAAGGGATTTAAACATATTTTGTATTTCAGGCAAATTGATTCACTTTAAATATTTTCGGTTACAGATTGAAATACAATGTTAACATTATTTTTGTCATAAGTTTTTTAAGTATTTATTTAATTTTTTCTTTTGTTTGACATGAAGGATACTGTACACCTATGCAGAAGTGTACTTATAACAATTTTAGAGACAAATTTATAGTCACAGCGGAGACCGGGGGGAGCAAAATGTTTCCGGGGTGTAACAGAAACATTATTGAGAAACTCTGCTCTAAAAGTAACTATCAAGTGTTATGTGGTGTACCGTATTTTTCGGACTTTAAGGCGCACTTAAAATAATTTCATTTCTTAAACTCGACAGTCCGCCTTATAACCCGGTACACCTAATGTACGGAATAATTCAGATGTACTAACCGACCTTGAAACTATTTTCATTTGGTACATGGTAAAATGATAAATGTGACCAGTAGATGACAGTCACACATAAGATATACGTGTAGACTGCAATTTGATGGCAGTTACACTGAGATATGTGTAGACTGCAATATGACTCAAGTAAACAACACAAAAATGTAATATGTTTCATTGAAAAAATTGACCATTACACACAGCACTCAAAATATCTATCAAAATGTTTTAGTCCAACTTTGGTAAACTGTAAAGCCACACCGCTTGATGGATTGTACATTCAACATACGAGTATTAATATGATGTGTGTATAAGGCAAGTCATTATCTGGCATTTTGTTTCACAATATTATGAAAATGCAACTTTTCTTGCCCTCTGGTACCTGCAAATGTGTATTTGGGAACTTCATAAGTCCTTTGTAGTCTGTGTTGCTACCGTAATCGATAAGCTTCTTCTTTTCTCTGTCTTCTTGTTATGGGACATTCACAAAGTAGCGTAAAGTTTTTATTTATATCTGTCAGTAAACTCGCTATGAAAGCGCTAAAACATACCTGTGTAGTGAGTTTTACAAAATTCACCCAAGGAACTTTAGTATCAATCAATCAATCAATGTTTACTTATATAGCCCTAAATCACTAGTGTCTCAAAGGGCTGCACAAACCACTACGACATCCTCGGTAGGCCCACATAAGGGCAAGGAAAACTCACACCCAGTGGGACGTCGGTGACAATGATGACTATGAGAACCTTGGAGAGGACGAAAGCAATGGATGTTGAGCGGGTCTAACATGATACTCTGAAAGTTCAATCCATAATGGATCCAACACAGTTGCGAGAGTCCAGTCCAAAGCGAATCCAACACAGCAGCGAGAGTCCCGTTCACAGCGGAGCCAGCAGGAAACCATCCCAAGCGGAGGCGGATCAGCAGCGCAGAGATGTCCCCAGCCGATACACAGGCAAGCAGTACATGGCCACCGGTTCGGACCGGACCTCCTCCACAAGGGACAGTGGGACATAGAAGAAAAAGAAAAGAAACGGCAGATCAACTCGTCTAAAAAGGGAGTCTATTTAAAGGCTAGAGTATACAAATGAGTTTTAAGGTGAGACTTAAATGCTTCTAGTGATTAATAGTAATTAGGTTCCGGTTGGACGGTTTTTCAAGAGACACATGTCCGACGTTGTTGTTGCATTATTGAGCCACAAATGAGGAGATGCTGCTCCGTTATTGATTGAAGTAAAGTCTGAATGTAATTAAAACATATTTTGACACTTCTTCCACTCCCGTCCTTGCACGCTACACTTCTACAACAAAGATGACGGGGAGAAGACACTGTCGAAGGGGAGCCACCTAAATAAAACCGCCCACAAAACGGCGCATCCTGAAGCGATTGTCAGAAAGTAGCTTCAAGATGATCTGTAAAACATAATGTATGCAACATTTTGACCAAATATTATTATGACCCCTTCAATGCGCCTTCTAATCCGGTGCGCCATTTGTATGAAAATAAACCTGACTAGACCTGCTCATCGGCAGTGCACGTCATAATCCGGTGCGCCCTATGGATTGGAAAATTCGGTATATATTCAAAATCAATAGTTATGTGATTTATGTACAATGCATTCGGAAAGTATTCACAGCACTTTCTCCATATTTTGTTATGTTTAGAGATGTCCCATAATATCGGCCGATAAATTCTTTAAAATGTAATATCGTAAATTATCGGTATCTGTTTCAAAAAGTAAAATTAATTACTTTTTAAAACACCGCTGTACGGAGCGGTACATATCCGGTAAAACACGGACGTAGGGAGAAGCAGTTGCGTCTCCCCGTCAGCAGCCCCTCCCTTCTCCCCTCTCTCCTCTCCCACACACAACACAGGAGTTGACGACTACAACATGAGAGGTTTCCTGGCGACACTTGATGATCTCATCAGACCGCCGTGAGCGAAGCATAACAACAACAGTGTGTTGTTGCCGGTGCTAGAGCCGTGGCTAACAAGCGAGCTTGCCCGGTGACTGACTAATAACACCAGGTCTCTGGTTTGGGATTATTTTAAAGTGTGTCTGACGGATAAAAAACTGGCAATTTGAAAAGACTGCAAAAAGTTGGTTATGCGAGGAGGAACCAAGACGTCTTCTTTTAATACGAGGAAGTTGATCTCCCACCTCTTCAAGAATCATAAGGAGATACATGATGAATACAAGCGGAAAATGGATGAAAAGCAAACAGCGAAAAAAAAGTAGTACCACACAGCTGACGTTTAAAGATTCCGCCGAGAAAAAAACAAAAATACTACAAAAACCACCTCAAGGCAAAAGCCCACACAATATGGCAAAAGCTACAGTGGAGTTTGGTGTGGCTAGTCTGCCCTGCATGGCACACACTTTTCAGCTTGCAGTGAGCGGAGCTGCCCTGTCTCAACGCAGCATTTTAGAAGCTCTGACTGACTGTTAGACCACTTTTAGCATTCACCACTAGCTTGCAGCACATTTGTGTTACTCATACAAATACGTTAGAGCAGGGCACATTGAGCCCAGTTCATAATTTCCCTGTTTTACAGTATACCAGGCAGTCTTGCACTAAAGGAGGACTATGCTATTGTGTACTTTATTACTCTAGTATACTCTGGACTGAAGCTGTGTGCCTTCATTGTTTTTGTAGCTGTTGTTTTGAGACATGTTTAAAAAAAAAAAAAAATGCACTTTGTGAAAGTCAAAGTATAGTATTTCCCATAGTTTTAGTGAGTATCAGGATTATCTCAGGTAGAGCATGTCCCAAATTCCAAGCTGCTGTTTTGAGGCATGTTAAAAAAAATAATGCACTTTGTGACTTCAATAATAATATGACAGTGCCATGTGGGGACTTTTTTCCATAACTTGGGTTGAAGTTCTCTTATTTTGGAAAACCTTGTTACATTGTTAAATGCATCCAGCGGAGCATCACAACAAAATTAAGCATAATAATGTGTTAATTCCACAACTGTATAGTGCATACCGTATTTCCTTGAATAGCCGCCGGGGCGCTATTTAATTTAAAACTTCTTCTCACTCCTGCGCTTATTCATAGCATGCGGTAAAAGTAAGCAGGCGCTAATAATTTTAAAACCTCTTCTCACCCCTGTGCTTACCAATGGCATGAAGTGATATATTGAGCATGATTAAAAATAAAAATTCAATAACAAATTCTTCTGCGGCCGCGGCCCGTTGGTTGGAGACCACTGCTCTACAACATGTCATCGCGCCCACTTTCACACTATGCTATCTGCGTGCCGGCCGGACGCATGCATTTTGCTGCTTCACATACGATATTGCAATGCATACTTGGTCAACAGCCATACCTTTTACACTGATGGTTGTGATATAAACAACTTTAACACTCTTAATAATATGCGCCACACTCTGTGAACCCACACCAAACGCATTTCTGGAGAACATTGGCTCTGTAACACATTATAAATGCAACATAAGAATTACCCATAATGCTGTGCATCCATGACTCTTGGCTATATTATACACGCGCCCCCAATCCCCCACCTCAACCGACGTACAGGGAGGGGGGTTGTTCTAGCGGGTGTATAATATAGCCAAGAATCATGGATGCACAGCATTATGGGTAATTCTTATGTTGCGTTTATAATGTGTTACAGAGCCAATGTTCGCCAGAAATGTGTTTGGTGTGGGTTCACAGAGTGTGGCGCATATTAATAAGAGTGTTAAAGTTGTTTTATATCACAACCATTAGTGTGATCTGTATGGCTGTTGAACAAGACCCCTGGTTTACACATAGTAAAACCAAAACAAACTCCTCCGCTATTTTGAAAAAGATGATGGGGAAGCGTCACTCGTGATGTCACAAATTTGACCAGGCATGCGCTTATTAATTTGGGGAGCGAGTCTGACCCGGCCGTAAATCAAGGCAGGCGCATTTTACATGCCCGGCGGCTATTCAAGGAAATACCGTATCAGTATCAGTTACTATTGGAATCGGTAATTACGAGTTGGACAATACCGGAATATTATATATCAGCAAAAAAGCCATTATCTGACATCTCTAGTTATGTTACATCCTTATTCCAAGATGGATTTTTTTTTTTCAAAAGTTTATACACAACACCATATATTGATAATTAGAGATTGATATTTCTGAAAATGTATTAAAAATAAAATAAGAAATCACTTGTACTAAATATTCACAGCCTTTGCATTAAGCTCAAAAGTGAGTTTAAGTGCATCCTGTTTTAACAGATCCTCCTTGAGATCTTAGTACAGCTTCATTTGAGGCCACCTGTAGTAAAATTCAGTGGGTTGGACATGATTTGGAAAGGCATACACCGGCCTACATATAAGGTCCCACTCTTGGTAGTGAATGGCAGAGCACAAACAGAGTATGAAGTCGAAATAATTGTCTGTAGCCCTCATAATCAGGATTTTCTCAAGGCACAAATCTGGGGAAAGGTACAGAAAAATATTTACTGCCTTGCAAGTCCCAATGAGCATTGTGGCCACCATTATCTGTAAATGGAAGAAGTTTGGAACCACCGGCTGTCTAAACTGAGCAATTGGGGGAGAAGGGCCACAACTCATTAGTTACAAAAGTGTCAATGCAGCTTGGAGGACAAGTCACCGCTGAGGAGCGAGCTCGTCAATGAAAATGACGCAAGATCCCCTGCAGGCCCCACTACTGACTGGACTCTCACGTTACTAACCGTATCCACTTGGCATCCACGCAACGGTCATAGGCCAATACTCATGACAGCAAGTGAGGATGGGAACGTAGGTTGACTGGTAAATTAATGGCTTTGCCTTCTGGCTCAGCTCCTTCTTCACCACAACGGATCGATACAGCGTCCGCATTACTTAAGACACCGCACCACATTTTCCGTTGCTGATTTCACAAAATTAAGACAGTTATTATCACCTGGTGAGAATTAAGGAGGGGATCAGTGGAAAACCAGTTTTAACACCCCTATGAATATTTAGTAATGCCTTTTGGCCTCACTAATGCAGTGGTTCTTAACCTGGTTTTGATCAAACCCTAGGGGTTGGGTGAGTCGGCCTCAGGGGTTCGGCGGAGGTCAAAACACACCCGATTCATCGTGTCAATAAAAAAATTCTACCTATTGGCGTATTATGGATACGGCATCATTATAACCCTAACCCCCTAACCCTAACCAAATAACTCCAAATTAAATCTTTGTTACTTAGAATATGTTCCCCTAGTGTTCAACAACCTCTAACTTAAGTCTTTGTTACTTAGAATTTAATAAAGTGTTACCAAATACACATAAGTTTGTCTTGAATTTGAAAAAAAATATATATATATTTTTCACTAAGAAGGGTTCGGTGAATGTGCATATAAAACTAACGGGGTTCGATACCTCCAACAAGGATAAGAACCACTGCACTAATGCGTCCGCGGTTTTCCAAAATCTAATTGTTGATGTCCTCAAAAACCTGATCAATTAATTCTGTTTTGTGTACATTGATAACATTCTTATTGATTGATTGATTGATACTTTTATTAGTAGATTGCACAGTTCAGTACATATTCCATACAATTGTCCACTAAATGGTAACACCAGAATAAGTTTTTCAACTTGTTTAAGTCGGGGTCCACGTTAATCAATTCATGGTTTATCTTTTCCAGAAATCTCCAAGAACACGTCCGCCAAATCTGTCTCGTCTTACTACGGTTAGTGGAGACTCGGCTATATGTCAAAGCTGAGAAGTGCGAATTTCACTCGCCATCTGTGTCATTTCTAGGAAGGACACACAACCTGAATCGATACACAGCTGGTCTGCATCGCGCTATCTGCATTGCCTCCCACAATTAACCTGACATTGATTTCAATAGTTTTTTTTGTTTCTAGGATTACGTTTACGTGTCATTTGCGCTTCTTTTTCCAGTAACAGCATGGCAGATCAACACTCCGGGAGCAGTCGTCTTTTATTTTGTACCATCTACAAATACCATGGTGTTCATGTCATCTTGAAAGACTTGAACATTGAGCGCAAAAACAGAGGAGACTGCTAGCAGGCTATTATCCACAGACCATCTTGCCGCTGGAAAAAAAAAAACGCGGAAATGACGTTCTCCGTGCGTCCGCTAAACAGGACCGGGGAACCAAGTGGAATTAAAATATAGTCCACATCCCCAAACATCTGCCTACCCTATTCTAAAGGAATAGTCACATGCAGGACTCTGCTGAGATATCTTTAAACATGTAACAATATTGATAAGCTGGCTAATTTGGTAATAACAATTTAAATCATGAATACATTTAAATAATAAATTACCGTAATTTTCGGACTATAAGGCGAACTTAAAATCCTTTCAGTCTCTCAAAACTCGGCAGTGCGCTTTATAACCTGGTGCGCCGAATGTACAGAATAATTGTAGTTGTGCTTACTGACCTCGAAGCTATTTTATTTGCTACATGGCGAAATAAGTGTGACCAGTAGATGGCAGTCACACAAGAGATATGTGCAGACTGCAATATGATGGCAGTCACACATAAGAGATGCGTGTAGACTGCAATATGACTCAAGTAAACAACACCAATATTTTATATGTTCCATTGAAAATATAGAATATTACAAACAGCACTCATAAATCTATCAAAATATTTTTGTACAACTTTCGTAACCTATGAAGCCGCACTGCTTGATGGATTGTACTGTGCTTCAACATACGAGTAATATTATGGTGTGTGTGTATAAGGTTCGACATATGTGGCGTTTTGTTTCGCAATATTATGCAAAAGCAACTTTTCTTAACTTGTGGTACCTGCTGATCTGTATTTTGGATCTGCATAAGTTCTGAAAATTTGCACGAATCCGCCTTTGTAGTCCGTTTTTTTTTGTCTATTGTCTTAATATGGGACATTCATCCTCCGCTGATGCCATTTCTAATATAAAGTAGTGTAAAGCTCTTACTTATATCTGTCAGTAAACTCACAATGAAAGCGCTAAAACATATAGGTGTAGTGAGTTTACATTATTCAAGCAAAAATGTTTACTTATTAAAGGGTCCCAGTCAACTTTTTTTCAAGGGACACATTTCCGGCGTTGTTATTGTACTAGTGATCCACGGATGAGGAGATGCTGCTCCGTTATTGATTGAAGTAAAGTCTGAAAGTCATTAAAAAAGTTAACTCCGTCTTTTGGCACTTCTTCCACTCCCGTCCTTGCACGCTACACCGCTACAACAAAGATGACGGAGAAAAGACAGTGTCGAAGGTGAGCAAGGTATATAAGACCGCCCACAAAATGGCGCATCCTGAAGCGGCTTGAAGATGATCTGTAAAAAATAATCCATGCAACATTTTAACTAAAGTACCAAAAGGAACTATTTTCAATTTAGAAAAAAAAAAAAAAAAAAAATTAAATATATATATATATATATATATATATATATATATATATATATATAATGCGCCCTATAATCTGGTGTGCCTTTTATATGAAAATAGACCTGACGAGACCTGCTTTATAATCCGGTGCGCCCTAGGGTCCGGAATATACGGTATATTCTTAGTAATGAAAATAACTACATGGCTGTGAGAAGAACATTTTGAATATAAAGCGATGTGAAAACATGTGTAGAGTGTGCAGAGACTAACACTTACAGAAAGCATTCAGCATTTATTGGCAAGAACACAAAGCATGGCCACAACAACAAAATAAAGACGAGGGTGGTCATTCATTCTCACTTTAACTGCACAAATAATCATTAATATACACTGAGCATTCCATGCTCTATTTCTGAACACATATTACTCTGATTGCCCTGACATGAAAGAACACAATACAACGATTGGTTGAATACGCCAAGGTAAATATAAATATGTCTATCAATTGTGAAGTCTCAATAATTACATTAAAAGGAGAACGAATGAAAAATGCAAACCATCCCAATTCCACATTGAATGCTAAAGAGCTAGTCACCATGACAACAAGGAGAGGCATTATGTGTTAGTTTGGAGGCGATTTGGTTAAACATGTTTGTTAGATCAGCAAAACATCTTTATTCAAATCCACATGAGCAAGTTTGATTTTCCTTTACTGAATATACAGATTGACCTTAATTATCTTGGGGGGTTAAATTCCTGACATATGAACTTTTTTTTAAAATGCATGTACTCAAAGGTATTTTAGGAGTTATGATACACTAACAGCAAAGTAGGCAAGGGACACCTTTTCTGCATCAATAGTGCACGTCCGCATGGTTTAACCTGGAACGGTTGAGAAGTACAAACATATTTTCGTTAGTTACGGATTGAGTCAGCTTGTCCAGTACACTGTAAAAAAAAATCCTATTTTTATGGTTAATTTACTCTGAATTTCTACTGTAATTTTTCCATTTTTTAAATAGGTTATAAAACTGTAGAATTGAAGACATTATCTGTAAATAAACAAACCGCCTGTTATTTTAAGTAATATGGAAGTAATGACAAACTACGTATATTTCTATTTTTTTTTACAGAAAAATACCATATTAATAATGCATACCATTTTCTGTTTTCTCAAATTACTTTCCCAATCATGTAAGATTAGAATAATTAACTTTAATTTAATATGTAACTTGTTATAAAAAAGTATATGTCCATAGTAACAATCTAGTGATTATATAGGTAATTTTGAGGAAAATCTATTTTATTTAAATGTTAGTGTGTATTTTTATAGTCAGGTCGAAAAATATTTATGGACTGCTATATAAAGGATCATGTTCATACTAACATTTTGACATTTTTTCTGAATTATGACACATGTAAGTAAATGCAAGACATACTTGATTAAAGCCAACAGCCATACAAGTCACACTGACGGTGGCAGTACAAACAAATTTAACACTGTTACAAATATGCGCCATATTGTGAACGCACATTAAAAAAGAATGACAAACACATTTCAGGAGAACATCTTCACCGAATCACAAAATAAACACAAAAGAACAAATACCCAGAATGCCAAGTAGCGCTACTCTTCCGGGCTACATCCCGGCAACTACCAAACCCCGCCCACCTCAACCAACGCACGGAGGGGGGCGGTGATGTGGGGTGGTGGCGGGGGTGTAGCCCGGAAGAGTAGCGCTGCTTGGCATTCTGGGTATTTGTTCTTTTGTGTTTATTTTGTGTTACGGTGAAGATGTTCTCCCGAAATGTGTTTTGTCATTCTTTTTTGATGTGGGTTCACAATATGGCGCATATTTGTAACAGTCTTAAATTTGTTTGTACTGCCACCGTCAGTGTTATCTGCATGGCTATTGATCAAGTGTGTCATTTAGCCAGTATGATATATCTAACGAAGCAATGCGCAAAACACGTCATAGCCGACTCATTGTTTGTCTGATAAATGAGCCAATGCGATGAAAGGTGGTAAAGTACAGCAATAACACTACCGTCACGGCACTCCCTAGCATGACTTGTCCGGTCGATATCAGGACAATCTTTCGCGAGCGTCACAGGAAGTCTCTCGTGAAGATCGGCAAGTATGTTGCCAGGTCGGTAAAGCCATTCAAAGAAGATGAATCCACTCATCACGTAATTAAGACATTGAGTGACCCCCAGGTAATTTGAGTTTAAGACTGATTTTAATAATTCTGAAAAAATCTGTATAATATTGGTAGTTTTCTGTGGAACTGCCACCAGCATTGCCCTTTCTTTAAAGTTGGTTGATCGTAATAAATTGGAAAAACTCTGTAGAAAAAAGGTATTTTTCTGCGGAACTGTTTGCATCATCACTTTATTAAAGGTGGTTGATCTTAACAATTTAGTAAAAATCTGTAAAACGTTTAATGAAAAATTCTGTAAATATAATGTTTTTGATCATTATTTGGTTTACAGTGTTTTACTTAAATTTTATGGTTTTCATTTGGCAGCCGTAGCTGCCAGGAGATTACCGTTTTTTTACAGAATTTTTTTTTACAGTGTACTTTACTGAGGGTGTACTACAAGTCATAGAATACTTCACTATTGTCTATTTACTGTGATGCATTACCTTACACCAGCAGACATCAGCTGGTAGGAATGATCAGCATTTATTTGCAGCTTATATCTCGGTGCGCTCTTTAGTCCGTAAAATACGGTATTACATTTATTTATTTTATATGCAGGCACATATGATCCATAGTTGATTTATTTATTTTTTGCTGGTATCTGATTGATATGCAATATCAATATCAGACGGGACACTTCGACTGACTATTGTTTTTTTTTTTCTCAGAATGTTATGTCCTAAGATTTATAATTAACATGAGCAGCACAGTCATGTATGGTCTGATGAGTACCAAAGTGTTAGTGTATGTGTGTGTGCGTGTATAAGTAAAAAAGATAACAGTACTGCAGCCAATTCCTTGAACCGCTAGTCTTCTTATCCAGCACGTTTCCTTTGCAGCGATTCCAACTGAAGAATCAAACACACATTAGTTTTTTTTACACTTACTGTACAGGCCAAAAGTTTGGACACAACTTCTCATTCAATGCATTTTTCTTTTCATGGCTATTTACATTGTAGATTGTCACTGAAGGCATCAAAACTATGAATGAACACATGTGAAGTTATGTACTTAACAAAAAAATGTGAAATAACTGAAAACATGTTTTATATCCTATGTTTCTTCAAAATAGCCTCCCTTTGCTGATTACTTTTTCGCACACTCTTGGCATTCTCTCGAAGAGCTTCAAGAGGTAGTCACCTGAAATGGTTTTCACTTCACAGGTGTGCTTGAAGCTCATCGAGAGAAGGGTGGCTATTTTGAAGAAATTAGAACGTAAAACATGTTTTCAGTTATTTCACCTTGTTTGGTTAAGTATATAACTCTACATGTGCTCATTCATTGTTTTGATGCTTCAGTGAAAAGCTACAAAGTAAATAGTCATGAAATTAAAGAAAACTCATTGAATGAGAAGGTGTATCCAAACTTTTGGACTGTACTGCATGTCCTACACAAGAAGCCTCACCTCGTTTTCTACCATCCTCAACCTGTTAAGAGCATCCTTGGCAGCATCCTCGAAAGAGTGAAAGGATGGAGACCTCCATTATTATTGTAGTACTTTAAGTAGTATACATTTTTTAAGAATGAACTGTTTGAACAGCAGTAAAACCTTGCACTCACTCTGTTGCCTTGACTTGAGAATTTCTTCACAGAGTCAGCAAGTCCTTGGGTGAAGCGCCGCAGCACTTTTTCATACTCTGTACACCGAGGACACAAAAGATGTGTTGAGTTGTTTCCATAGGATTAAGAAGTTTACGTTACCTGTGAGCAAAGCAGAAGATGCTCCCTCCAGCTGTGCCTTTTGCCACTGCAGTCTGTGTGTGACATCTTTGTACTGATGAAGAACATCACTTGGAGGGTCTTGTCTGTTCTTCTTGTACTCTGTAATCTAAGAGAAACATCCGCCGTGACCCTTGAAGATGTGACACGCATGATGCAAACACACCTTTCTCTCCAAGCGCTCCTTGTCGTAGTTGAGCAGACTGAAGCTGTGCAGTTTGTACAAGTTCTTGGCCTGACTGCTCCTGCTGCTACAGCTGCTGGCTTCATGTTTGGCTTTGGATCGAGGAGATAGAGCCTGAATAATGCAAACACAAACACATACTGACACACACACTTGGACTGAGGAAGACAAACACACAGTGGTGTGCTGTTAAGGCCAGCAAGGCCTTTTCTGCTGTCCTAATATAACCAGAAATCATGATCATAATCCATCCATCCATCTTCTTCCGCCTATCTGAGGTCGGGTTGCAGGGGCAGAAGCCTAAGCAGGGAATCCCAGACTTCCCTCTCCACAGCCATTTCGTCCAGGACCTCCCGGGGGCACCTGAGGCGTTCCCAGGCCTGCCGGGAGACATAGTCTTCCCAACGTGTCCTGGGTCTTATCCGTGGCCTCCTACCGATCGGACGTGCCCGAAACACCTCCATAGGGAGGCGTTTGGGTGGCATCCTGACCAGATGCCCGAACCACCTCATCTGGCTCCTCTTGATGTGGAGGAGCAGTGGCTTTAGTTTGAGCTCCTCCCGGATGACAGAGCCTCTCACCCTATCTCTGAGGGAGAGCCCCGCCACCTGGCGGAGAAACTCATTTCGGCCACTTGTGCCCGTGATCTTGTCTTTTCGGTCATAACCCAAAGCTCATGACCTCAAAGTGAGGATGGGAACGTAGATCGAACGGCAAATTGAGAGCTTTGCCTTCCGGCTCAGCTACTTCTCGGATCGATAAAGCGTCCGCATTACTGAAGACGCCGCACGGATCCGCCTGTCGACCTCACGATCCACTCTTCCCTCACTCGTGAACGATATTCCGAGGTACTTGAACTCCACTTGGGGAAAGATCTCCTCCCCAACACGGAGATGGCGCTCCACCCTTTTCCGGGTGGGAACCATGGACTGAGACATGGAGGTGCTAATTCCCATCCCAATCGCTTTACACTCTGCTGCGAACTGATCCAGTGAGAGCAGAATATCTTGGCCAGACGCAGCCATCAGGACCACATAGTCTGCAAAAAGCAGAGACCTAATCCTGCAGCCTTCAAACCAGCTAACCCGACTGTGCCTAGAAATTCTGTCCATAAAAGTTATGAACAGAATCGGTGACGAAGAGCAGCCTTGGAGGAGTCCAATCCTCACTGGAAACAAGTCTGACTTACTGATCATACAGGAAACGGACCGCCACAATCAGACAGTCCGTTATCCCATACTCTTTGAGCACTCCCCCCCACATGACTTCTCAAGGGACACGGTCGAATGCCTTAAGCAAGTCCACAAAGCACATGTAGACTGGTTGGGCAAACTCCCATGCACCCTCAAGGACCCTGCCGAGAGTATAAAGCTGGTCCACAGTTCCACAACCAGGAAGAAAACCACACTGTTCCTCCTGAATCCGAGGTTTGACTATCTGGTGTAGCCTCTTTTCCACAGTACACCTGAATAGACCTTACCGGGAAGGCTGAGGAGTGTGATCCCACGATAGTTGGAACACACCCTCCAGTTCCGCTTCTTAAAGAGAGGAACCACCACCCCAGGCTGCCAATCCAGAGGTACCACCCCCGATGTCCACGCAATGTTGCAGAGTGTTGTCAACCAAGACAGCCCCACAGCATCCAGAGCCTTAAGGAAATCCGGGCGAATCTCTTCCACTCCCGGGGCCTAGCCACCGAGGAGCTTTTTAACAATTAGATTACCCAGGCACTGCTTCCTCATAGGAAGAGGTGTTGGTAGAAGAGGTCTTTAAAGTATTCCCTCCACAGATCCACAACATCCGCAGTTGAGGTCAGCAGAACAACATCCGCACCATACACGGTGTTGACATTGCACTTTCCGGAAGTGGCGGATGGTGGTCCAGAATGGCTTCGAAGCCGTCTGGAAGTCATTTTCCATTGTTTCCCTGAACTCCTCCCATGTCAGAGTTTTTGCCTCCGCGATTTCTGAAGCCGCACACCGCTTGGCCTGTTGGTACATGTCTGCTTCCCCCGGAGTCCTATGAGCCAAAAGAACCCGACAGGACACTTTTCTTCAGCTTGACGGCATCCCTCACCGCTCGTGTCCACCAGCGGGTTCTAGGATAACCGCCACGACAGGCACTAACCACTTTTCGGAGACAGCTCCAATCGGCCACCTCGACATTAGTGGTACGGAACATGGTCCATTCGGACTCAATGTCCAACACCTTCCTCGTGACATGTTCAAAGTTCTTCCGGAGGCGGGAATTGAAACTCTCTCTGACAGGAGACTCTTCTAGGCGTTCCCAGCAGACCATCACAATGTGTTTGGGCTTGCCAGGCCCCCCCCCCAGCGAGGTGACGTTCCACGACCCAAGAGCTAGCTTATGTAGCCGAGGATTGGACCGCCAAGTGCCCTGTCTTCGGCGGCCGCTCAGCTCACATTGCACCCGACCTTTATGGCCTTTGCTAAGGGTGGTGAGCCCGTTGGAGGGGGGACCCACATTGCCTCTTCGGGCCGAGCCCCTTGGGCCACCAGGCGCTTGCCATCGCGCCCCACATGCGGGCCTGGCTCCAGAGGGGGGCCCAGGTGACCCGCGTCCGGGCGAGGAAAATCTGGGTCCTTCAGGGTTTTTTTTCATGGAGGTCTTTGGAGCTGCTCTTTGTCTTTTGTCTGATCCCTCACCTAGGACCTGTTTGTCTTGATAGACCCTACCAGGGGGCATAGAAGCCCCTGGACAACATAGCTCCTAGGATCATTGGGACACGCAAACTCCTTTACCACTATAAGGTGGCAGCTCAGACAAGTAATGTTTAATTTAATTTCCTTAAATAACTAAAAGTATTCATATTCTTTTCATGTCATATTTTGCACCTTCCAGTGTTGTTGTTTTTAGGTTAGAGTTTGTATCCAATTAGAATTCAGCTAGCATATGTTGCCATTCTGTTCGAAATCTGCTCAGGGCTTTCAGAATCAACAATGCGGACGTCTGTGCACTGTAAGTGAACGGGCACATACAGTTGATAAGACAATTGCTATAGCCAATCAGATCACAAGTTGTTGACAGCAAGGCCTTCCAGCTGGCTTTACGCTGTAAATTGATACTCACTTGGGAGTTCCAAGTGAGTATCCAATCACAAGTTGCGAAAACAGGAAGTGGCACCAGAGCCATAGAAAGTCACATAAATGTTGATTAGGTGGCAGATATAAATTTGCAATGCCCTTTTCGATAAGGATACTTAGGAGAAACTAGATCTTGTGAGACGAGGTCGGCCGACACCAGAAGCTCGCTATGCTGTCCTGGTGGTGAAAGGGTTTGCCCGCCACTTTCACTTAAATCAACCGACTACGAGGGGTACCACTGGCTTATACGGCGTCGGATGGGTTCTACAAAGTGTGATTTCAATATTTAATATTAACTTTATTTGTTCAAGTTTCATTTGTTTTATACAATTCTTTAAATTTTGACAGTACCACATAAGATAGGTTTTAACTGCTAAAGCGGGTTTATTTAATTTTAAATGCACCCAAAAATACACCATTTTGTAAACTGTTGAGGGGATTCAATACAAGGTAGTGTGCAAGTGTGTGTCAATGTGGTGACATAAATAACGGTATTTTAAGAAATTAAGTCGGACTAAGTAGGACATCAATGAAGGCCTAGGTGAGAAATGCATGGCCCGCCACTGCAAACACATGAATCGGCAGAACACACGTAAAGACTAATGATAGTAACAAACTGAGCTCCACAGAAGTAACCAGACTGAAATAAAGAAATTAGTGCAGACTCAGCCAACTGCAACAAGTGTTAGTATGTAATGCTTTGTGAGACAGTCTGACGCTCTTTTTCAAACTTTAAATGATAAATGGGTTGTACTTGTATAGCGCTTTTCTACCTTCAAGGTACTCAAAGCGCTTTGACACTACTTCCACATTCACCCATTCACACACACATTCACACACTGATGGAGGGAGCTGCCATGCAAGGCGCTAACCAGCACCCATCAAGAGCAAGGGTGAAGTGTCTTGCTCAGGACACAACGGACGTGAAGAGGTTGGTACTAGGTGGGGATTGAACCAGGGACCATCGGGTTGCCCACGGCCACTCTTCCACTGCGCCACGCTGTCCCAAACTTTGTTGCCTCTTGCTTCAGCGGTCGCGGAGGCAAAAACTCGGACATGGGAGGAGTTCGAAAAAGCCATGGAAAACGACTTCAGAACGGCTTCAAAGCAATTCTGGACCACCATCCGCCGCCTCAGGAAGGGGAAGCAGTGCACTGTCACAACCGTGTATGGTGCGGATGGTGTTCTGCTGACCTCGACTGCGGATGTTAAATGGTAAAAAATGGTACATGGTTGTACTTGTATAGCGCTTTTCTATCCCTTTTTAAGGAGCCCAAAGCGTTTTGACAGTATTTCCACATTCACCAATTCATACACACATTCACACACTGATAGCGGAAGCTGCCATGCAAGGCGCTAACCAGGGCCCATCAGGAGCAAGGGTAAAGTGTCTTGCCCAAGGACACAAGGGACGTGACTAGGATGGTAGATGATGGGGATTGGACCAGTAACCCTCAGATTGCTGGTACGGCCACTCTCCCAACTTCGCCACGCCGTCCCCATGCTGTAGATCGGTGGAGGTAATACTTCGAAGTCCTCCTCAATCCCACCAACACATATTCCTATGAGGAAGCAGTGCCTGGGGAATCTGTGGTGGGCTTTCCTTTTTCTGGGGCTGAGGTTGCTGAGGAAGTTAAAAAGCTTTCGGTGGCAAGGCCCTGGGGTGGATGAGATCCGCCCAGAGTTCCTTCAGGCTATGGATGCTGTGGGGCTGTCTTGTTTGACAAGACTCTGCAGCATCGCGTGGACATCGGTGGCGGTACCTCTGGATTGGCAGACCGGGGTGGTGGTTTCTCTCTTTAAGAAGGGGAACCAGAGGTTGTGTTTCCACAATCATGGGATCACTTCTCAGCCTTCCCGGTAAATTTTATTCAGGTGTACTGGAGATGAGGTTACGCCGGATAGTCAAACCTCAGATTCAGGAGGAACAGTGTGGTTTTCGTCCTGGTCTTGGAACTGTGGACCAGCTCTATACTCTCGGCAGGGTCTTTGAGGGTGCATGGGAGTTTGCCCAACCAGTCTACATGTGCTTTGTGGACTTGGAGAAGGCATTCGACCGTGTCCCTTGGGAAGTCCTGTGGGGAGTGCTCAAAGAGTATGGGGTATCGGACTGTCTGATTGTGGCGGTCTATTCCCTGCACGATCAATGTCAGAGCTTGTTTAATGTTTCCAGTGAGTGTTGGACTCCGCCATGGCTGCCCTTTGTCACCAATTCTGTTCATAACTTTTATGGACAGACTTTCTAGGCGCAGTCAAGGCGTCCAGGGGATCTGGTTTGGTGGCTGCAGAATTAGGTCTCTGCTTTTTGCAGATGATTTGTTCCTGATGGCTTCATCTGGCCAGGATCTTCAGCTCTCACTGGATCGGTTCGCAGCCCAGTGGGAAGCGACTGGGATGAGAATCAGCACCTCCAAGTCCGAGTCCATGGTTTTTGCCCGGAATAGGGTGGAGGGCCATCTCCAGGTTGGGGAGGAGATCCTGCCCCAAGTGGAGGAGTTCAAGTACCTAGGAGTCTTGTTCACGAGTGAGGGAAGAGTGGATCGTGAGATCGACGCGGCGTCTTCAGCAATGCGGACACTGTATCGATCCATTGTAGTAAAGAAGGAGCTGAGCCAAAAGGCAAAACTCTCAATTTACCGGTCGATCTACATTCCCAACCTCAAGTCTGGGATTCCCTGCTTAGGGTGCTGCCCCGGCGAACCGACCATGGGGAAGGGGAAGAAGATGGATGGATGGATGGATGGATGGATGGATGGATGGATGCCTACATCAACACCAACAACAGTGCTCAGTTCCAACATCAGACATACACCTTTGCTCTTCACAAAAACACAAAATGTCCTTATTATAAGGGTGTCCCAATCTGATATTGATATTAGATGTCAGTCCGATAAACAGAAAAAAAAAGCGATCGGATTATCTCGGCCTGAATCTAAAACTTCCAATATAAGAACTACGATAGTCTATTTTGCTCCTGCTGACATCTCTCCTTGCGAGCTTAGCAGGCAGATCATTTGAGAGCTTTTACGTAGGCTTTCCTTTAAAAAACAGAAATAAAGTATGTCAATATGACTTACATGAAATACTAAATAACTTCTCTATGACACAAAAACAATGCAGTTAAACAAATGTCCTAGCTAAATGCTAATTGGATAATAATTGGATATACTTTGTTTCGTGCGTCTTAAAGAGTGGCAGCACATCACAGTAGCTCCTTTAAATTCCTTCTTTTTACTTTATTTTTGGTATTAAGCGCAGGGGACGCCGGGACGCCGTGCCGGCATAAAGATGAGGGAGCGGAGAAGGAAACTTAAACCTGCAATTCCCTCTGTCCTCATGGGGAACGTGCGGTCTCACAAAATGGATTAATTGTTTGGGCTCGTCCGAACTTAAAAGGACTACGGCCTGTGCAGCATCATGTGCTTTACAGAAACATGGCTACACGCGGACTTCCCGGACCACTGCGCGTCTCTACCCGGCTTCACAACCTCACGGGCGGATAGAAACACACTCCTGAGCGGTAAGAAAAAAAGCGGCGGGATTGCCATCTTGGTGAACGAGAGGTGGTGTAATCCTGGACATATTACTGTTAAGGAGTGTGTTTGTGTGCCGGATATTGAACTTCTAGCTGTTGGAATTCGACCATATTATTTGCCAAAGGAGTTTACAGTGGGGCAAAAAAGTATTTAGTCAGGCACCGATTGTGCAAGTTCTCCCACTTAAAATAATGACAGAGGTCTGTAATTTTCATCATATGTACATTTCAACTGTGGGAGACAGAATGTGAAAAAAAATCCAGGAATTCACATTGTAGAAACTTTAAAGAATTTATTTGTAAATTATGGTGGATAATAAGTATTTGGTCAACCATTCAAAGCTCTCACTCATGGAAGGAGGTTTTGGCACAAAATGTCATGATTGATCCGTCTTTAACACGGACGGATCAATCGTCCTGTCCCCTTAGCAGAAAAACAGCCCCAAAGCATGATGTTTCCACCCCCATGCTTCACAGTAGGTATGGTGTTCTTGGGATGCAACTCAATATTCTTCTTCCTCCAAACATGATGAGTTAAGTTTATACCAAAAAGTTCTATTTTGGTTTCATCTGACCACATGACATTCTCCCAATCCTCTGCTGTATCATCAATGTATCCATTTTGGTATAAACTCAACTCGTCGTGTTTGGAGGAAGAAGAATACTGAGTTGAATCCTAAGAACACCATACCTACTGTGAAGCATGGGGGTAAAACATCATGGTTTGGGGCTTTTTTTCTGCTAAGCGGACAGGGCAATTGATCCATGTTAAGGAAAGAATGAATGGGGGCGTGTAGCGTGAGATTTTGAGCCAAAACCTCCTTCCACCAGTGAGAGCTTTGAATGGTTGACCAAATACTTATTTTCCACCATAATTTACAAATACATTCTTTAAAATTCCTACAATGTGAGTTCCTGAATTTTTTTTTTATATTCTGTCTCTCACAGTTGAAGTGTACCTATGATGAAACTTACAGACCTCTGTCATCATTTTTAGTGGGAGAACTTGCACAATCGGTGGCTGACTAAATACTTTTTTGCCCCACTGTACTTCTGTTATCTTCATCGGAGTGTGTGTCCCTCCTTCTGCTGACGAAGCTGTTGGTTGTGACACCATTCATGCCGCTGTTGCTAAGCAACAGACCAAACATCCCAATGCCCTCATTCTCATTTCGGGTGACTTTAATCATGTTTCTTTGGACTCTATTTTACCCACTTTACATCAATATGTGCACTGTGCAACACGGGAAAATAAAATTCTGGACCTACTTTATGCTTATTCAAAAGATGCATACAGAGCCACTGCCCTGCCCCCTAGGACGGTCTGATCACAATCTGGTGTTTTTAACAACTCATAATGGTTCTGCTGTGAGGAGGCAGCCCATCGCAACAAAATCAGTGCAGAGGAGGAACCAGGAGGCATGCATTGCCTTGCAATACTGCTTTGAGACTACAGACTGGGAAGTACTCTGTAAGCCCCACGGGACAGATATTGACAGCATCACAGACTGCATCACAGATTACATACATTTCTGTGAGGACTCCATCATCCCTACAAAAACTGTCCACTGTTACCCAAATAACAAGCCCTGGATCACCAGCCAGCTAAAGGTGCTGCTGAATTAAAAGAAGCTAGCCTTCCTTCAGATGTGGTGACCGGGGCGAGTTGAGGATGATACAGTGGCAGCTTAAAGTCCAGCTGCAAGAAGGGAAATATGCCTACAGGAGGAAGCTAGAGGCTAAACTCCAGCAGAACAACACTTGTGATGTGTGGAAATGCATGAAAGTCATCACAGGCTTCAACAACAAACCCAAACTGCTGGATGGGGGTGTAGGCACTGTACTGTGAATTCTACTAATAAAAGTTTCAATCAATCAAAAGTGTAAAGGAAAAAAGACACTTTTTATTTCAACCGTACTTCCCGTCAAAAGCCTAAAGACTGATCGCACAGTTCCTGTCTTCACAATAAAAGTGCTGCTCCATCACGCCTGCTCTAACAAAATAAGAGTCTCCGAAAGCCAGTGCAAACAAGCTAGCAAGCTACAGAGTTTTCCGCCAATGTATTTTTTGTAAAGTGTATAAAAACGAATATGGAAGCTGGACAAATAAGATGCCATAAACCAACGACTTTCTTGTGGTTATAGACAAAAAGGAGGAACATTTTTTCTCCTCCATTTGAAAACATGGACGTTATCAGCACTACTATCTGATTCCAATCAATGCAAGTCATCAGAATCAGGTAATACACCAACTTATTTTCTTGTCTTCATGAAAGATAGGAATCTATATGTTAAACATGCTTGTATTTTCATTAAAACACCTTTAACATGTGAACAAAAACGGCAAAATAAATAAATATAAATTACATACTGTATATATAAATGTATATATATATATATATATATATATATATATATATATATATATATATATATATATATATATATATGTGTGTATGTATATGATATGTGTGTGTATGTATTTTTTTCTTTTTTTTTTCTCCCCTCCCCCCCCACCCCCCCCCCCCCCCCCCGTTTACCTGTATGTCGGCAGACCCGTCAGCGATCCTGTTCTGTCTCCCTGTAATGTTTGTCTGATCTTGAATGGGATTGTGCTGAAAATTGTAATTTTCCTGAAGGAACTCTCCTGACGGAAAAAATAAAGTACTATCTAATCTAATCTAATATGAGGTAGATTAACGTTAAAAAACTTATTTGGGTGTTAACATTTAGTGGTCAATTGTACGGAATATGTATCTACTAATACAAGTTTCAATCGATCAATCAATCTATCAATGCCTACTGAGCCTATGGTGCTGTTAAGTTATTGTGGCTCAATGTGCCTTAATTTTTTTTATTTTAATGTATTATTATTTAATATATATTATTGTTTTAGTTGCTTAAGAGATATTCCTGGCTCTGAATTTGCTCATTGCTATTTTTATGTTTTAGTGTATTATTTGTTGCTCTAATCATTAAACAAACAGGTTCCTCATCAGTTACTCAGTACTTGAGTAGTTTTTTCACAACATACTTTTTACTTTTACTCAAGTAAATATTTGGGTGACTACACCTTACTTTTACTTGAGTAATAAAACTCTAAAGTAACAGTACTCTTACTTGAGTACAATTTCTGGGGTACTCGATCCACCTCTGCCAGTTTTTATAGATAAAAGTTTTTTTACTCATGTTTTTGGTGTGGTTACAAACAGTTTTGCTCAATAAAGTGATTGATGAAATTTCTGTCCGTATAGACGATAATTGAACTGTGTTGATAAAGATTGTATTATTCATCGGGGCCACTCTTGTTGTCACTTGTATCTCATAAGAGTTGCATTGCAAAATCATACAGAATAAATTGTTATGTGCTTATGTTGTCTAGAATCGGATGGGATTTTTGATTTTCTGTGCGGCATTAATTTGCTGTGCGTAGAGAACGCGTGAGCAGTGCGCAATTGCCCAGGCGCGCACCTTAGAGGGAACGTTGCCTGTGAGCCTCTCTGTAAAAATGAGCTTATGAAAGCGAAGAAAAGTGGACAGTGAGTGCCGAGTATTTAATGCAGAGCTGACAACACATTTTTTTTTTTACTGAAGTCCGATCAAAGGCTGTGTGTCTGATATACCAAAAAACTGTCGCGGTTTACAAAGGTGCAATATCAGCCGCCTCTTTGCTACAAAAGATGCTAACTTTGTTTCGCTCGGCCTACGTCCGTGAGCAGACATTCAGCATCATGAACATCAAAAAATCCCGTCACAGATCCAGGTTAACTGAACAGTACCTTGGAGCTATCCTGAGAATTGCCACAACCAAACTCACTCCAGACTTCGATGCATTGGCGAAAAAGGGAGATCAACAACACTGTTCCCACTGAAACTGAGTTTCTCTGCTGTTATTCTGTGATAATCAAATGTAAACAATTTAAATAAATCAAATGTATGATGTGAATTTCTCTACTGTGTTTATTCTTAATCAAATGAAATTAATGCATTTGAAAAAATAAAACTGTACAATGAGCCTTGCTGCCTACTCATGATACGTTACATGTTTGTAAGGCCAAATCCTCTTACGTAATGGCTTTTACATGTAATTTATATTATTTCACACAAACACTCCATCCATCCGTTCCTGGCCCGGCCCCCTTGTCAAATCTTAGAACCCAATGTGGCCCTACTGGCAAAAAAGTTTGCCCACCCCTGCTTTAACACCATTCAGCCAATTCTGATGAGTGACACGTTACTCAGGATGGGTGTCAGTTCATCCATTGTTTCCTGTATCACTGAGAACCTGTCTGACAGGCCCCCGTTTGTGCGACTGGGGAGCTCTCTGTCGGACACCGTGGTCAGTGGAGTAGGTGCTCCACAGGGGACAGTTTTTGATTGATTGATTGATACTTTAATTAGTAGATTGTACAGTTCAGTACATATTCCGTACAATTGACCACTAAATTAGTTTTTCAACTTGTTTAAGTCGGGGTCCACGTTAATCAATTCATGTCCTGTCTCCTTTCCTGTTCACCCTGTACACCTCAGACTTCCAGTACAGTTCCAGGTTCTGCCACCTGCAGAAATACTCTGACGACTCTGCTGTGTGTCGGAGAGGGACAGGAATTGGAGTACACGACACTGATCACTAACTTTGTGGAGTGGTCTCAGGCGAACCATCTGGTCCTTAATGTGGACAAGACCAAGGAGCTGGTCATCGACTTCAGGAAGAGTATGACCCTGGTGGAGCCCATCAAGATCCAGGGCCGGAAGGTAACAGTAGTCGGGCAGTATAAGTATCTGGGAGTTCATTTGAACAGCAGACTGGACTGGAAGGACAACTGCAATGCTGTTTACAAGAAAGGCATGAGCAGACTCTTTTTTCTGAGGAAGCTTAGGTCCTTTAATGTGCATACTTGCCAACCTTGAGACCTCCAATTTCGGGAGGTGGGGTGGTGGGGTGGGGTGTGTGGTCAGGGGTTGGGTGAGGGTTGTGGTTGGGGGCGGGGCGTTGTTGGGGGCATGGTTAAGAGGGGAGGAGTATATTTATAGCTATCCATCCATCCATTTCCTACCGCTTATTCCCTTTGGGGTCACGGCGGGGCGCTGGTGCCTATCTCAGCTTCAATCGGGAGGAAGACGGGGTACACCCTGGACAAGTCGCCACCTCATCGCAGTGTGTGTAGAAATCTTTATTTATTATTGAATCACTTGTTTATTTTTTTATAGTTGGGGCTTCACGGTGGCAGAGGGGTTAGTTGCGTCTGCCTCACAATACGAAGGTCCTGCAGTCCTGGGTTCAATCCCAGGCTCGGGATCTTTCTGTGTGGAGTTTGCATGTTCTCCCCGTGAATGCGTGGGTTCCCTCCGGGTACTATGGCTTCCTCCCACTTCCAAAGACATGCACCTGGGGATAGGTTGATTGGCAACACTAAATTGGCCCTAGTGTGTGAATGTTGTCTGTCTCTCTGTGTTGGCCCTGTGATGAGGTGGCGACTTGTCCAGGGTGTACCCCACCTTCTGCCCGATTGTAGCTGAGATAGGCGCCAGCGACCCCAAAAAGGGAATAAGTGGTAGTAAATGGATGGATGGATGGAAGTTTTTAGTTATTTTTCTATCTTTTTTTCCAAATAGTTCAAGAAAGACCACCACAAATGCGCAATATTTTGGACTGTTATACAATTTAATAAATCAGAAACTAATGACATAGTGCTGTATTTTACTTCTTTATCTTTTTTATTTCAACCAAAAATGCTTTGCTCTGATTAGAGGATACTTGAATTAAAAAAAATTTCACAGTGGGCACATCTCTGAAAAAAGGTTGAGAACCACTGCTCTAAAAGCCGTAGATGTTATTGTCACATATGCATGCACAGTAGATGGCAGTATTGTCCTGTTTAAGAGTGTCAAAACATTGCTGTTTAAGGCAGACAAACTGCTTTACGGTAGACGAAAACGTGACTGCTGCTGTAGTGTGTTGTTGCCGCGCTGGGAGGAAGTTAATGAGACTCTCCAAGAATAAACCCACATAAGAAACCAAGAACTCGTCCTCGATCTTTCTACAGTTATAACCTCATTGGGCAGGCACTCTGTTCATATTGTGGGAAAGCGGACGTGAAAACAGGCTGTCGACACGTCACCCGGGTCCGCATGGAGCTGGAGGGGGCGCGGCCTCCAGCTCCGCCTGAATTTCGGGAGAAAATTTGTCCTGGGAGGTTTTCGGGAGAGGCGTTGGATTTCGGGAGTCTCCCGGAAAATCCGGGAGGGTTGGCAAGTACAAACCCCATTTCCATATGAGTTGGGAAATTGTGTTAGATGCATATATAAACGGAATACAATGATTTGCAAATCCTTTTTAACCCATATTCAATTGAATGCACTACAAATACAAGATATTTGATGTTCAAACTCATTAACTTTATTTTTTTTTGCAATTAATAATTAACTCAGAATTTCACGTGCCAAAGTAGTTGGGAAAGGACATGTTCACCACTGTGTTACATCACCTTTTCTTTTAACAACACTCAATAAACGTTTGGGAACTGAGGTAACTAATTGTTGAAGCTTTAAAAGTGAAATTCTTTCCCATTCTTGTTTTATGTAGAGTTTCAGTCTTTCAACAGTCCGGGGTCTCCGCTGCCGTATTTTACGCTTCATAACGCGCCACACATTTTCGATTGGCGGCAGGTCTGGACTGCAGGCGGGCCAGAAAAGTACCCGCACTCTTTTTTTACGAAGCCACACTGTTGTAACACTTGTCTTGCTGAAATAAGCAGGGGCGTCCATGATAACGTTGCTTGGATGACAACGTATATTGTTACAAAACCTGTATGGACCTTTCAGCATTAATGGTGCTGTTCTGAAGGTTTGCATTTTTGCGTAATAGTTCCTTTAAGTTCTACAGTTAGGAGATCATTTCTGCTATGGGATTATTTTTATTATTATTTATTTCTATTTACTAGCTGAAATGTGTATTCTCAAGTTGTTTAACCGTTTCTATGGTTACGGTTGCTACGGTTACGGGCAGTTCCGTTTCCGCCAGCTGGTAGAAAAAACTGTTAAAAGAGTTCCGGCACTAACAGACAGTGCAGCGTTGGTAATATTTCATGGAAGACAGTTTACCACGATTGCAGATCGAAGAAAGAATCACAGTAAGAGTTCTATTTCAGAGCATTATAAATGACAGTGTATCAGTAGCACTAGTTAAAGTTTAGGACATTTAGGACGTTTAGGCGCTTCACGTTGCTAGTATACGTGAAGTGCATGCTAACTGCTAGGAAGTTAACCGCAGCTTGCACTTGTGTTTGTGTGCTGCACCGTGACTTCACTAACGGCAGGTTTAGTCACGTTGGACTTAAATTCGTTATGTAGACCCTTTACCACGGTGACTGTATAATTTGGAGAGCGAGTGTGGACAGTATAGCGAGTTTAGTTCTTTGCTATTGTTGCTACATTGCTGCGAGGGATGTGGACACGCGAGGTTGGGGTGTTCATTGCACGCGCTCACAGACTAGTCGACAGAGAGGTGACCCAGGACGAGGCCAGTTCTCCTCTCGCTCCAGACTGGACCTCCTGAGGCGTCCCCCCTCTCCAACGTCCCCTTTGTATCCGGCAGTTTCAACTCACCCACCCCTAAGTGCACCACCGAATCAGCAGGACCACAACGGACAATCTTCTGGCCCAGCCAAGGGGCCCAGGTTGGACTGTGTGTGTGTGTTGTGTGATTGGTTTAGTGTGGGTTGCTCTGTTGGGGAGGTAACGTGTGAGTGGGGAAAAGTGTATGAGGGTATTTAATGTGTGGTTATTGTATGTCTATCTGGTCATTATATAGTAAATTGTTAAACTGTATAAGCCGCCTCCTCTCACGCTCTCTAAAATTAGATTCTTGCATAAATATAGTATAATTCAAGTCATCCCCCTGAGGTAAAAATACAGTCCTTTACAGGCCCCCGTACATTTTGGTCCTTCGAGCTGGATCTAATCAGTTAGGATGTCCAAGTCCTGAGAGTGAGAGAGCCTTAAGCCCCTCCCCAGAACCACCGGCACGCCCTGTCAGAGAGCGCAGGTTACCCACTAGATTACAGGACTATCACTTGACTACCCAGACGGGACTGACAGCCCTAGTAGTTCAGAGAGTAAAGCACCCCAAGTGGCGGAGGGCATTATTGCAACACCTGACTTAAAATTGACTACACAACCCAGTATTCACCCCTTCTCCTCACTACAAAGGGATTAAGAGAGACAGGAAAAGGCGGGCCCACTACTGGCAGCAGTCATCCCCCGCCGACAGAAATCGCCAGCCAAGGTGAAACGGAGGAGGAGGAACGGTACAAAGAGGATCCACCAGGAGGTGGCAACTTACAGGACGGAGAGGAAATAGTTCCCCCAGATGCCGCCACCCCACTAGACAGGACTGACCCACGAACCTTCCATCCGGGTAAGTTTTACGAGAGCTCTTATCTTCAAGACAGGCCCCCCAAAGTAAAGTCTCGCCCGTCTTCCGGCACAACAGCGCCCATAGCAGCCGTACAGGTAGTCACCGTAGCAGCCACTCAGGGCGATCAAGCATTAAAAGTCTACTCTCTGAGAAGTTAATCCAGCAGTTGATTGACAACCAGGAGAACCGGCGCCAAGACGCCCTCGCCAGAGAGAAACGCCAAGAGCTACAGGAGCAGAAGCTATGCGATTAAGCCCGTGCTAGAGAGGAGCGTCTGCATGAAGAGGCCCGCGCTGCCAAGGAGCGCCTGGAGAGACAAACCCAGGCAACTGCGGAGGCACTACAGAAGGCTGCAGTCCAGAGCTTGGAGCTAGCTAAGCTCGCTTTATCCCGCCAACCAGAGGTCTTCCCCCCTGGCCTGATATCGAGAGCGCCCTCAAGGCCTGGCTCGCCAGAGGAAAGAGAGAGGAGCATGGAGAGGTCTGGAGCCCTGGACCCAGAAACCCAGAGCGCACGCGAAGAGGAAATGGAGCCTGACGAACGCTTGGACTCCCTTCTGGATCGTAGGGTGCAGTATCCACACGCTCCTCCCTCCTCCTCACCATCGCAATCAGCCCGCCGTAATGCGGGACAATACAACCCGCTTTCTCTCCACCCGCCTGGCTCCATTGTTCCCTTCTTTGCCCAAGGCAGCAGGGAGAACTACAGGGAGATGCGGCTGAGCCTGGAGTACCTGCTAGCAGAACCGCAGGTGTACCACAGTGAGCAGCAAAAGTGGCTCTCGCTCCATCTTCATTGCAAGCTACCAAAAGCTAAGAGACTTTGCTACTCCCACGCCAAGTCCCTCACGCCCTACACCGACAGCATCAGCGAGCTAGATCACCGCTGGGTATGTCCATGGGACCACATCCTCGACGAGGTTGAAGCCCTCGGGGAGTTACCCGAGATCAGGACCGACGTAGCCCTGGATGACTACGCCCTCCGCATCCGCTTTCTGGTCACAATGCTGAAGCTACAGGGACCGACTGGAGCCAGGGAACTAAATACAGGTTCCACCATGGAACGGTTCATGAGGAAGCTGCCCAAACACCGAGAGGAGAGGTTCCGGCGGCGCCACAGCCAGCTCCATCCCGATCAGCCAGCAGCCAGTTTAGAGGAGCTATCTGACATTCTCAGAAGCGAGGTTAAGCATATCCGTCTCCCAACGAAAGCTGAGCCGAAGTACAGCGGATACGATCGGTCTGATCGGGCCACCAAAAGGAAGGAAGGGTCAGTCCGTGTGATGACGACGATCCCACGGGGCTGACACTAAAGAGCGCTTTGAGTCACTAGAGAAAAGCGCTATATAAATATAATTTACTTCACTTCATTTAAGATGGTGCCGGTCATCCTACGCAATGACGAGAAGGAAATGTCGACCTACGCGATCATTGATGACGGTGCAGAGTGCACCATCCTGATGAAGGAGGCAGCCACCGCCCTCGGGCTCAAGGGTCATCCTAATCAGATGAACATCCTCACCATCCGACCCAAGCCCACCCAGGTTACGGGTGAGAGAGTGTCACTGGAGATCATGGCAATGGGGCGACCAGGAGAAGTCCACCTCCTGCGCGATGTGTTCACCGCGGCTTACGTGAGCCTTTCGAACCATGGTTACCCAATGAAGGCACTCAAAGCAAAGTACCCCCATCTGTCAGAGTTGAGTCTTGATCAAGAAGAGAAAGTGGCACCCACCATCCTACTCGGGTCCAATCAAGCAAGGCTGACCCTCCCAAGGCGCATCCTCGCAGGCCCTCGTGGCTGTCCCGTTGCCCTGGATACCCCACTTGGTTGGACTCTCCAAAGCCCTATCAACCCGGAATACAATGATTTGCAAATCATTTTCAACCCATATTCAGTTGAATATGCTACAAAGACAACTTATTTGATGTTAAAACTGATAAACATTTTTTTTTTTTTGCAAATAATCATTAACTTTAGAATTTGATGCCAGCAATACGTGACAAAGAAGTTGGGAAAGGTGACAATAAATACTGATAAAGTTGAGGAATGTTCATCAAACACTTATTTTGGAACATCCCACAGGTGTGTAGGTTAATTGGGAACAGGTGGGTGCCATGATTGGGTATAAAAGCAGCTTCCATGAAATGCTAAGTAATTCACAAACAAGGATGGGGTGAGGGTCACCAATTTGTAAGCAAATTATCGAACAGTTTTAGAACAACATTTCTCAACGAGCTATTGCAAGGAATTTAGGGATTTTACCATCTATGGTCAGTAAAATCATCAAAAGGTTCAGAAAATCTGGAGAAATCACTGCACGTAAGCGATGATATCACGGACCTTTGATCCTTTTAGGTGGTACTGCATCAAAAACCGACATCAGTGTGTAAAGGATATCCCCACATGGGCTCAGGAACACTTCATAACACCACTGTCAGTAACTACAGTTGGTCGCTACATCTGTAAGTGCAAGTTAAAACTCTACAATGCAAAGCGAAAGACATTTATCAAAGACACCCAGGAACACCGCCGGCTTCGCTGGGCCCAATCTCATCAAAGATGGACTGATGCAAAGTAGAAAGGTGTTCTGTGGTCTGACGAGTCCACATTTCAAATTATATTTGGAAACTGTGGACATGGTGTCCTCCGGAACAAAGAGGGAAATAACCATCCGGATTGTTAAAGGCGCAAAGTTCAAAAGCCAGCATCTGTGATGCTATGGGGGTGTAATAGTGCCCAAAGCATGGGTAACTTACACATCTGTGAAGGCACCATTAATGCTGAATGGTCCATACAGGTTTTAGAGCAACATATGTTGCCATCCATGCAATGTGATCATGGATGCCCCTGCTTATTTCAGCAAAACAATGCCAAGCCACGTGTTACAACAGCATGGCTTCGTAGTAAAAGAGTGCGGGTACTTTCCTGGCCCGCCTGTAATCCAGACATGTCTCTCATCGAAAATGTGTGGCGCATTATGAAGCGTAAAATACGACAAGACCCCGGACTGTTGAACAAATTATGCTGTACATCAAGCAAAAATGGTAAATGATTCCACTTTTAAAGCTTCAACGATTAGTTTCCTCAGTTCCCAAACGTTTATTGAGTATTGTTAAAAGAAAATGTGATGTAACACAGTGGTGAACATGCCCTTTCCCAACTACTTTGGCATGTGTTGCAGCCATGAAATTCTAAGTCAATTATTGATTGCAAAAAAAAATAAAGTTTATGAGTTTGAACATCAAATATCTTGTCTTTGTAGTGCATTCAACTGAATATGGGTTGAAAAGGATTTGCAAATCATTGTCCATCCATCCATCCATTTTCTACCGCTTATTCCCTTTCGGGGTCGCGGGGGGCGCTGGCGCCTATCTCAGCTACAATCGGGCGGAAGGCAGGGTACACCCTGGACAAGTCGCCACCTCATCGCAGGGCCAACACAGATAGACAGACAACATTCACACTCACATTCACACACTAGGGCCAATTTAGTGTTGCCAATCAACCTATCACCAGGTGCATGTCTTTGGAAGTGGGAGGAAGCCGGAGTACCCGGAGGGAACCCACGCATTCACGGGGAGAACATGCAAACTCCACACAGAAATATCCCGAGCCTGGATTTGAACCCAGGACTGCAGGAACTTCGTATTGTGAGGCAGACGCACTAACCCCTCTGCCACCGTGAAGTATTCCGTTTATATTTACATGTAACACAATTTCCTAACTCATATGGAAACGGGGTTTGTATATCTGTATATATAATATACTGTACACATATTAAGTATATATTGTATATATTCGCAGATATGTTCTATTTTATATTACTATATATAGTCTATTTATACCTGCATTGTCCTTTCTGTCCTTACACTTTCCATCATTGTAACTGAGCTACTATGTTGAACAATTTCCCTTGTGGATCATTAAAGTTTGTCTAAGTCTAAGTCTACTGTAAACACTACCGATTGGCACTTGTGTTTTAACATCTCAAAATTTGTTAATGAAAACTAAAATAAAGGTTACAATCAAACTGCTGGACTGCAATGAGTACAATATTTACAGTATAAATACTTTGTAGGACTCAACAAAAGACAAAACTGGCACATTCAATTCAATGGCGAAGACTATTTGCTCACTACGGCAACATACCAAAAACAACCTGAAATTAATGCATATTTGCAACTGATTCCCAAGAGTGTTAGAAATGTGTTTTGGAGCGTACTACTTTATTATTTGTATTATTTTATAAGTACTGGTTCTAGCATCGTTTGAAGAAAACAGTTGATGCTTGTATTGTTTAAAATGTAAAATAAAACCAATCTATTAAATTGCAGTGTGAAGTGTTAAGTTAAGCAGTGACAACTTTTCCACATGTCACTCACCCGATGTCTTCTGTCCGGAGGCGAGAGTGATGAGACCGCTTCAAGGACCAACCACTTCTCAGTCACTGCTTGGAGCTCCATCCCAGATATCGGCTCTCTGATCTTCACTCTCACATCCAACTTGCCCCCTGTGGCCTTACGTCCATCCATCACCTGAAAAACACGCACGCACGCACGCACGCACGCACGCACGCACGCACGCACACACGCACACACGCGCACACACACACACACACACACACACACACACACACACACACACACACACACACACACACACACACACACACACACACACAAGCAGACAAACACATGAAATGTGCACAGGTAAACATTAAGTTTGTGTGTACTAGAACAAACGCAAACTTCATTGCGCACACAAATTTGATATTCTGTATTTTTAGGTCACACCGGATTATAAGGCGCATTAAAGAGGTCATATTGTGATTTTTTTCCTAAATTTAAAAACACTTCTTTGTGGTCTACATAACATGTGACGGTGGTTCTTTGGTCAAAATGTTGCATATATTATGTCTTACAGACCATCTTCAAGTCGCTTTCTGACTGTCGCTAAAGGATGCGCCATTTTGTGGGTGGCCTTATTTACGTGGCTCACCTTCGACAGCTTCTTCTCCCCGTCATCTTTGTTGTAGCTGTGTAGCGTGCAAGGACGGGAGTCAAAAGATGGAGCTAACTGTTTTAATGACATTCAGACTTTACTTGAATCAAAAACGGAGCAGGATCTTCTCATCCGTGGCCCACTAGTGTAATTACAATGCTGGAAATGTGTCCCGTGAAAAAACGTTCGACTGGAACTGTCTAATAACTAAAGTTCCATGGGTGAATTATGTAAACCCACTACACTGGTATTTTTTAACGCTTACATAACAAGATATAAGTAAAAATTTCCGCTACTTCCGCTAAGTTTTGGTGTTGTTTACTGGCATCATATTGGAGTCTGTGCGTATCTCCTATGTGTGACTACCGTCTACTGGTCACACTTATCATTACACCATGTACCAAATTAAATTGCTTCGAGGTCAGTAAGCACAACCAGGATTATTCTGTACATTAATTTATAATAGTCCGAAAATTGTTATACTAAAGTCATTAACAGAAGATTGCGTCTCTTAAAGGGGAACTGCCCTTTTTTTAAATGTTTCCTTTGATTCACGATCGTATGTGAGACAAACACACATTTTTTGTTTTTTCTGCATTTTAACTCTTAAAACAATGGAGCTCGGTATTGTGAAATATTCCAAAATTCACCAAAAAGAGCAGTTCCACTTTTATAGGAGTAAAATAAGGAGCGCAATTCATTTAGCTTGTCTGTCTTCATGAATATGTACAATACAGTGGGGCAAAAAAGTATTTAGTCAGCCACCGATTGTGCAAGTTCTCCCACTTAAAATGATGACAGAGGTCTGTAATTTTCATCATAGGTACACTTCAACTGTGAGAGACAGAATATGAAAAAAAATCCAGGAATTCACATTGTATGAATTTTAAAGAATTTATTTGTAAATTATGGTGGAAAACAAGTATTTAGTCACTTCAAACAAGGAAGATCTCTCGCTCTCACAGACCTGTAACTTCTTCTTTAAGAAGCTCTTCTGTCGTCCACTTGTTACCTGTATTAATGGAACCTGTTTGAACTCGTTATCTGTATAAAAGACACCTGTCCACAGCCTCAAACAGTCAGACTCCAACTCCACAATGGCCAAGACCAAAAAGCTGTCGAAGGAGCCAGGAAAAGAATTGTAGACCTGCACCAGACTGGGAAGAGTGAATCTAGAATAGGCAAGGAGGTTGGTGTGAAAAAATCAACTGTGGGAGCAATTATCAGAAAATGGAAGACATACAAGACCACTGATAATCTCCCTCGATCTGGGGCTCCACGCAAGATCTCATCCCGTTGGGTCAAAATTATCATGAAAACGGTGAGCAAAAATCCCAGAACCACACGGGGGGCCTGGTGAATGACCTGCAGAGAGCTGGGCCCAAAGTAACAATGGTTACCATCAGTAACACACTACGCTGACAGGGAATCAAATCCTGCAGTGCCAGACGCATCCCCCTGCTTAAGCCAGTGCTTGTCCAGGCCCGTCTGAAGTTTGCCAGAGAGCACATGGACTATACAGCAGAGGATTGGGAGAATGTCATGTGGTCAGATGAAACCAAAATATAACTTTTTGGTATAAACTCAACTCGCTGTGTTTGGTGGAAGAAGAATACTGAGTTGCATCCCTAGAACACCATACCTACTGTGAAGCATGGGGGTGGAAACATCATGCTTTGGGGCTGTTTTTCTGCTCAGGGGACAGAACGACTGGTCCGTGTTAAGGAAATAATGAATGGGGCCATGTATCGTGAGATTTTGAGCCAAAACCTCCTTCCATTAGTGAGAGCTTTGAAGATGAAACGTGGCTGGGTCTTCCAGCATGACAATGATCCCAAACACACCGCCCGGGCAACGAAGGAGTGGCTCCGTAAGAAGCATTTGAAAGTCCTGGAGTTGTCTAGCCAGTCTGGGGACCTCAACCACATAGAAAATCTGTGGAGGGAGTTGAAAGTCCGTGTTGCTCTGCGACAGCCCCAAAATATCACTGCTCTCGAGAAGATCTGCATAGAGGAATGGGCCAAAATACCACCTGTGTGTGCAAACCTGGTAAAGACCTATAGTAATCGTTTGACCTCTGTTATTGCCAACAAAGGTTATGTTAAAAAGTATTGAGTTGAATTTTTGTTATTGACCAAATACTTATTTTCCACCATAATTTACAAATAAATTATTTCAAATTCCTACAATGTGAATTCCTGGATTTTTTTTCACATCCTATGATGAAAATTACAGACCTCTGTTATCTTTTTAAGTGGGAGAACTTGCACAATCGGTGGCTGACTAAATACTTTTTTCCCCCACTGTATATGTTGATCATCAGAACGCCCACTGGAGAGGGAAGAAAATGCAAAAAAAAGATCTCAACACCTGATAATAATATACACAATGTTTTCACACGCCGTTTAGTGTGTTTTTTGGATCTTGGTAGATCAGGCCCTAAGTTTGTACCTCAATTATCTCTCTGATGTCACAGTGGTTTTCTAGGCCCTCCAGCTTGAGTTGAGCTGTGCCCAAAATCTTGTCAGGTTTAAAGAGGCCCCTGTAAACAAACAGACAGTGATATCAGCATTATGGCATCATTCAGTGATATCAACGTCATCCAATGATCCCAACATAATGGAAACATCATGGCATCTTTCAGTGATATATACATAATGACATAATTCAGTGATATCAACATCATGACATCATTGAGTGATATTAAAGTCATTCATCCATCCATCCATTTTCTACCGCTTGTCCCTTTTGGGGTTGCTGGCGCCTATTTCAGCTGCATTTGGGCGGTAGGCGGGGTACACCCTGGGCCAACACAGATAGACAGACAACATTCATACTCACATTCACACACTAGGGCCAATTTAGTGTTGCCAATCAACTTATCCCCAGGAGCATGTCATTGGAGGTGGGAGGAAGCCGGAGTACCCAGAGGGAACCCACGCAGTCACGGAGAGAACATGCAAACTCTACACAGAAAGATCCGAGCCCGGGATTTAACCCGTGACTGCTTAGGACCTTAGTATTGTGAGGCAGATGCCACCATGCTGCCCTAAAATCGTTCAGTGAAATCAAATAGAGTCTGACCCCTTCTGGACGACTTCAAATTTGATGCCTTTGGACTGGATGACTCGTTTAAATCCTCGATGTGTTCTGTTGATGTTAAGTCTGAACTGCTCTTTAAATTCTGGACTGCTGGTGCTTTTCACCGTGTTGGTTTTGTCCCTCTGCGCCTCCTCCTACGCAAAGGAAAGGAATAAATAGTATTCTCAAATAGACAGTCTGCACGTCAGCCAAGTGTTGTGTGTTACAGAATCGTACCGCACTGGGAAAAGGAAAATCAAATTTCACACTGGTATCCAGATCACTGGGTGACACACCTGCACACACGTGGATGTGTGTCATACTCCTGCATTAACAATTGTTACAAATATTCATCAATGGAAATATTAATACCTGATGGGGCAGGTAGGTTTGTGGCTCTGATGATGTACAGTATCATTTCATTGGGAGCCAAAGAGGGGTAGTTTCTACACACAAACACAGAAATCTGTTAGAATAATTGTGTAATTTTAACAAAGAAATTAGTTTTTTTTATGTATGGACAAAAAGTGTATACTTTTTTCTAAGTTTGAATAAGAAGTGTGTATTTCTTAATAAAAACTTTGGTTCCTGTTACGAAACCCAAAACCAGTGAAGTTGGCATGTTTTGTAAATCGTAAATAAAACAGAATACAATGATTTGCAAATCTTTTCAACTTCTTTTCAATTGAATAGACTGCAAAAGCAAGATATTTAATGTTCGAACTGAGAAACTTAATTGTTTTTGCATATACACTTTAACTTAGAATTTAATGGCAGCAACACATTGCAAAAAAGTTGGCACAGAGACGTTTTTACCACTGTTACATGGCCTTTCCTTTTAACAACACACAGTATATGTTTGGGAACTAAGGAGACCAATGTTTTAAGCTTTTTACGTGGAATTATTTCCCATTCTTGCTTGATGTACAGCTTAATTTGTTCAACAGTCCGGGGTCGCTTCATAATGCGCTACACAATGCTGAAATAAGCAGGGCGTCCATGAAAAAGGTGTTGCTTGGATGATGGCAACATATTTTTCTCCAAAGGGGTGACCCTTGGCCCATCCTTGTTTGTGAATGACTTAGCATTTCATGGAAGCTGCTTTTACAACCAATCATGGCACTCATCTGTTCCCAATTAGCCTGTTCACCTGTGGGATGTTCCAAATAACTGTTTGATGAACATTCCTTAACTTTCTCAGTCTTTTCTGCCACTTGTACCAGTTTTTTTGAAACATGTTGCAGGCATAAAACTCCAAATGAGCTAATATTTGCAAAAAATAAAGTTTACCAGTTCGAAAGTTAAGTATCTTGTCTTTGCCGTCTATTCAATTGAATATAGGTCCAAAAGGATTTGCCAATCATTGTATCCTGTTTTTAATTATGATTTACACAACGTGCCAACTTCACTGGTTTTGGGTTTGGTAGAATAAGAAGTGTGCATAATTTAACAAAAAAAGTATGTTTAAATAAGAAGTGTGTAGTTCTTTAACAAAATTCTATGTATTCTACATTAGAGTAAGAAGTGTGCATTTGTTTTTTTGTCTTTGATAAAAAAGTGCATACCTTAATAGAAAGTTAATGTTTTCTATATTAGAATAAGTTTTTTCCGTACGTTTGTTTTCAATGTTACAATAAAAAATGTGTATTTCTTGATAAAAAGTTTGTTTTCTATGTTAGAATGAAAAAGAGTGTCTATTAAAAAAAGTCTGTTGGATTAACAAATGTGTACTGACTTTGCGACACTGAGGATCTTTTCCTGCGTGTGGCACTTCGGGATTGGTTGGCCTTTCGCATGTGCATTCTTTAATATTTCAATGTTCTTCCAAGAGTCTTCCATAAGTTTCTCACACCTACAGAAAAACAAACATTTATAAAACAGCCTGATGGTCTAAAAAGCATGTGCGTATTCAAAGGATAAACAATCAACAATCAAGCCCACATATGACCTTCAAAACATGCATGTATTTTATCATTATATTCAGTTTTATGAGTAGGACTTTATGATATATTACAACTTTCAGAAGTTCTTTGATCGTATTCATGTTTTCAATTGGAATTGTACATCAGTCACAGCCAATTACTTGGCAGATACTGTATATACAAACAAGCAATCAACATTCACAGACAATTTGCAGTCTATAATTAACATAACATGTATGTTGTTATGAAACTTTCTAACATGATTTTATTTTTACAATAAAATAACAAATATGTTCTTATTATACTATACAATTGACATAACATGTATGTTTTTATCATTCAATGAACATAAAATGATTTTTTTTATCACACAAAAAAATTAACATAATGTTTATGAAGTTATTAAACAATTAACATAAAATGCATGGTTGTATTTTACTATACAAATAACATGAATTAATTAATTAAGTTATTTGGTGTCATTGTTTTCAAAAAGACAATGGAATACAGTTAGGCAGCACAGGAGCAGCAGTCCTAGATTGGCTTCTCAGTTGAATAATGGGGGTGATTATGGTTACAGCTCGTGAATAAAAGCTGTTTCTTAGTCTCTTTTGCTTTTAAGGTATGCATGATTGTATTATTCTATACAGATAGCATAACATGCATGAATTTATCATACAATTAAAATAATATACAGTGTATGACATTATAGAGGCAAGTTTCCATATTTTGGTGGAATTCCAATGTGTTTGCCTTTTGAGGCGTTCTACCATGTATTGTGAAATAAGGTAAGGGATGCGGACGTCTTCAACCAGGCAGACAAGTTTCATGTTGTGGTAGATAAATACATACATGTTTCATCAAAGACGGGTAGAAGAGAAGGTATAAAATGTGATAAAAATATGTTCTTACTTGAGAGCCTCTGCAATATTGCCCACGTGTGTGAACAGCAGCGAGGAGCTCACACATTTCTGCAGTTAAAGTTGGAATGTAAGTAAAGTATAAAGCATGTTGGCATGAATGCTGGAAAAAAAGAGGTGAATTTTACTTCATGCTGTTTGCGCAATAGATCCATGAGGCCTTGGTACTGCTCGCTGGTGCGAGGAGAAAGTGGAGATGCACGCGAACGAGCCAACGAGTAGTCTTCTTCGCTGACTGGGCTTCTGGGAATCTGAGAGGAGCAAAAATATCCTAAAACAACTGAACAAGTTTTCAGATTTTTAAACAAACAATATAGCACTACACTCCAACTTCGCCAATTTTTTTTGCAGTTTTAGTCTATCACATTGTTTCTAAATATATATATTAAAAACATATTTGTACACTTCCCCAGTGTCATATCTGAATGTTGCATGTTATCAGTCTAAAATATGCATTTTTAATCATATTTGATCTTTTTTGACCTAAATGAAACACTTAAGCATAAACATGGCTAAACAATCCTACAATAAATCTATATAGTGTGCTACATTTCATTATCACAAGTTTCAGTATTTTCACAGATCAATGGTTGTTTAAGTCCATATTACCGTTACAGTATGTCATATATGTATCACAGTACAATATATGTCCTATTTTATGTCTATTATATTAAGTAAAATTAGTCTATAGGTAACTAAGGATGTTATTTCATGTACAGTGCATCCAAAAAGACAGAAGCCCTTTCTTAGTAAAAAGTTTGCCAAAACGCACCTGAAAGGCTCTCATGAAAAACAAAATTCTCTGGTCAGATGAGACAAAGATTGAACTCTGACGTGAATGCCAGGCATCATATTTGGAGGCTCATCACAAGTCAGGATAGAGGGAAAGATGAATTCAGCAATGTATAAAGACACTTTGGATGAAAACCTACGCTTGCCATCCAACGTGATGGAGCTTGAGAGCTGCCGGCAAGACCAATGGGCAAAGATCAATGAGCGAAACTGTTCAAAGATAGGTGTGCTAGGCTTGTGGCATCGTATTCAAAAAGCCCTAAAAGGAACTTTTTGGGAATTATAAAACATGTATTTTTTCTTTTTTCAATTTGAAAGATAAAAAAAAAAAAAAATGCTTGAAAGATGCGGCTAATGGAAGTCGCCATTGTAGCCTTCAAAGCCCTCAAAAAATGTCTAAACCCCCCAACAAAATTTTATATACATAGTGCAAGTCTATATATAACGTTGTAAAATATATGTTCATAACAATATGTAATATGTTCAATACTTACAATACTTTGATCATTTTAATAATTTCTTTCGCGCATTGATTTCTGTTTCCATAGCAGCGCATGTCTAACCTGACTCTCGCCAGATCCCTGTAGTTTGCTGAACTCCACACAAGGAGTTCAGCAGTTCAGGAGTTTTAATTTTCCTGAAGGAACTCTCCTGACGGAATAAATAAAGTACTATCTAATCTAATCTAAGGACCTGGGCCTTGAAAAAAAAAAATGGTATGTGATTGGATTAACCACTGGTCCGTTAGCTTGAGTGACGTGCTACTTTAACCACTCACATCGAAATCAACCCGTGACGCTGATGAGAGCCATGCTGGGAAGTCCAAAACAGAAAAACTGACATTTGATAACGACAGAGTGAAAAGTTAGATAACTTTTCATTTGCAATAGCAGAATCAATGTCAGCACAAGACTACTAACAGCGTGCCGCCATTGTAGTTTGAATAAATCAGTCACTTTGGCGCAACGTCAAATCTATGAAATCCCGCCTAGCGATCCTGATTGGTTCATTATTTTTTGCTATTTTGAACGAGTTTGCTATCTTGAAGGAGTTATACTTTTGAAGCCAAATATACTGCTGCCAATAGAGGCCAGCACAAAGGAAAAGTGAGACATTGGAGCAGACGGAAGCCCAGAGAACGAGGTGAATGCAATTTTGACGCTATAAATATGGAACTTGGAGTCAAGCTGTTTTGGCGTAAATGGCGTGCTTACCCAAAATCAACAGGAAACTTCCCGCAGCCAGCTGGACCAAACGCACAACTGTCCATTGAGTGAGGCACTTTAATATCGATACACGCAGCATGCCATGCGTGTCGGTACAACTACAGTACATACACGGTCTGGCTAGCTCAGCTGTGTACTTTATAGATACTGTAATATTATTCATCATGTTTTTCAGTCAGTACAAATTGGTGTTGTATCGCGGTGTTGTGCATTACAAACTCAAACACGTTTTGTGCTGACGTAGAAGCTAGCTTATCTCTTGCTGTAGCTAGCTTTTACGGCTAATTCCGCAGCATGGCGATGTGTTAGTACGCTAGAAAAAGAGTTCCTCAGTGTTTGCTCTTACAACAACATATGTCGCTAAAGCTTGCTTGTTATAAAGGTTACGGAATGTAAGAAAAAATCTTAGTTTGCGAAACCGTTCTCAAACAATGGCAATAAAACTATTCTGATTCTGATTCTTTTTTCAGTGAATCAATGCCTCTTACTGGACCAAAATCAAGTGTATAGATGCCAGGTAACTCTCCTGTGGCTGTGGTCAAAAATCAGTGGCCAAAAAATCTTCACATTTATGAAAAACCTCAGCTGCGAAAGCAGAGCCTTTTTCTGTCCATCTTCTTCAATTGACAGGAAGCAACAATTCACTTTCTGAATGCACTATATAGAGGGTATATAACATGTTTTATGCTTTTAAAGTATTACACTTATAAATATTCCTATTTCACGCTAATTCAATTATCGCGGTCAAGTCTGTAACCACAATAAAGAAGATGTAATTTAACTCTCTAATCAAAGTCAGGAATATGAGAAGCGGTGACATCTTGACATGGAAGAAAGGCAAACTAACCTAGGAACAGGAATACTATTATTTGTATAACTACATTAAGCTTCTGAGTCTTACAGATGTATTACTAATATCACAAATGGTGACAGCAAATAAAAAAAAAATGTGGGATATTTTCTAGAGTTAGACAACATAAGTAGATCACTTAATCTCCCCTTTTTACACGAACAACAATGATTTTGAAGGGCTCCTTGTTATATTTGCTTTCATAAATTGTCAATATAATAATAACATACATATGATAATGTTAGTGGTGTATGTATTTATAACCTTGGTAATATCAACAGGAAGGCCAGATTTGGCGGCTTCGACCATGGGGTCGAGTCCTTTAGCGTGTCTGAGGTGCTGAGCTGCTGCCGTCATGTCCTAAAAGATATAAAATCAAGACTTCATTTTAATGTAAAAAAGAAAAACTCAAAAGCCAAACAAGAAAAACACCTCTACAAATTACCTTCATCTGCTTGGAGCGTAGCGCTGCACGTAAAAAAGCCTGTCGTCGTAGCAACAAGAAATCCACTTGCTGTTGTGCTGAGGTAAAATAAGGAGAAAAGTAAGTGAAAATCTTGGAGAACTGCACTTATTTTTGGAATTTTGCATATCATTCACAATCCCTATGTGAGACAAAAACACATACTGTATGTTTTTCCCTTTTTTTATGCGTTCAAATTTTAATCATACCTCTCGTACGAGACGGCCAACAATGTAGCTAATAGGAGTCATTTAATGCACCCATAAAGCCCTCAAAAAAGCATCCAAAAACCTCTAACTCCATTTTCATGTTGTGACCTGCATAGTAGGTATTGGCGTCATTGTTATCATAGGAGCAAAAAAGAGGAACTGCTTTTAGTGGCGTCTTGATCACATATAGGTAACTATCTTATGCAGCTATTGACAACCTCTGAGTTGGTAAAAGTTTTTGCTAGAGCGAGAGTATAAATTTTGCGTCTCACCTGTATAGTAGAAGCATGAAGACATCCCAAGAAAGACATCGAAAATACTCTTGTTTGCTGCCACCTTCTTTTTATTTACTTCTGATGTGAGGATTATGATGAATTTAGAAGATAAACAAGTGCTGCCGTAAAATGACCAAAATACGTAAACTTTTCTCATTTGGCACTCAATGGAGGCGGTCGCATGTTTCTTACCGCTTGCCTCTCTGTTTTGTCCATACTTTCAAGAACCTCTTATTCTGCGCTGTCCTCCAAAATCTAAACATCTAAACATGGAATTTATAAGGTGGACTCTCGACTCAATTGACAAAATCTTTTCGACAAGGAAAAGAGGTTGAGGAAACTAAGCTTGGCTGCCCTGACAGAACAATGCCTCTACTGCTCTGCTCCGCGAGGGCATATACGTATGTGACGTATCTAAGAAGGTGCGCTTGCTGTCTGTGAGAAGGAGAGACAACAAAGAGTGGGAAGCAACTACGTGAGAACGAATACTCGAACAAAGACAACCCCGCGATATATCGAGTATATCGATATATCGCCTAGCCCTACTCTCAGTTCTTACAGACGAGAAGGTGGAAGACATCTATTTATTTGGAACTGTAATCGCAGGGCATCTGCTGATTGGGCTGGGCATTGCTTTAGTCTATCGTCAATTTCGTAAGACGATGGCAGCCGATCAAGAAGCTGAAAGGCTGCCTGTTACATTGGAAGGCATCTGTTGGGTTGTGGGAACACAGACTGTGGCGATTTTTGAACAGAATAGTAAATTGGACAACATCAAAAATGTATCTATTGCTTGATTAGATCAGACAAGACATTAAAATGTCTGTTCTCTTGGAACACAAAAATCCTTAACTACGATTCGACTCCCTCAATGTTTTGAAAACATCCCCTGAAGGACATCACAGTGATAGCCGCTCGGACATCTAGGGTAGGACTTTATTGTCATTGCACAAGTACAACGAAGCTATGTTTTCAGCACAAACCCGTTCAAGATTAGACAAAGAAACCGTGTACAAGGTTACAGAACAGGAACGCTGATGGGTCGCCAAAGGCGCCCCGTAAAAGAATAACAGAATCGAGAAAGAGCCATCAATCTGTCAATTCTTTCCGTGTCCGGGCCAGGTTAGGTTCCCCGTGATGAGTCAAATTAAGCCGTAAAACGCTGGGAAAGAAGATGATTAGAAAAATACTATCTAGACTGGGCTACTAAGGGGGCCTGGTCTGGAGTGGGAAAAAACCTTCATGCCATGCACACATAAACATGGAACATATAATCATGACAACTCGCAACAGGGGCGGGGGGCGTGGAGGTCGACTGCTGCTATAAAGCGCTGCCAGCCGTCCATCACCCCAAAGGGGAATCAAGCAGTGGTGAAGGCGTGGTGTGAGGGTGGGTGTGTGTTGTCCATGGTCTTGGGTGTGTTGATGTAGTGACCATAGGCCTGAGCCGTTCTGCATGCAAGCAAAAGTTTGACACCAGGTGTCGTTGAGGAGGAAGGAAGGTCAAATGCGTTCATCTTAAGGTGTCCTCGAGGGATGTTTTCAGAACAGCCTGCTATTGTTGTTGCAGTGTCAAGGCCATTCGAGGGAGTCAAATCGTAGATTAGGATTTTTGTTTTATGCGAGTAAACATTACAATGGCCTGTCTGTTCTATTCGTCCATGCTGGCTCTCATACCCAATTTTTCCCTTTCAACCAGCTTTTCTATGATGTGATCCATCTTGCGATTCAGTTCCAAAATTGCCCGAGTCTGTGATCCCACAGCCCGGCCCAAACCTTTCATTGCGACGGACAGTCTTTGGGCTCCTAGAGTGGCTGCCATCGTCTTAACGAATTTGACGATACACGAGAGCAATGCCCAGCCCAATCAGCAGGTGCCCCGCAATCACGGTTCCAAATAGGTAGATGTCTTCCACGTCTGAGAGGCACATGGTTCTCCATTTATCCCAGGAATCTCTCACATACCCCACAGCAATGGTTCCATCAGGGCAGCCAGGCTCCCCAGAACCTCTTTTGCTCGTCGAAAATATTTTGTCAATTGAGTCGAGAGTGTCCAAAGACATGCACCTGGGGATAGGTTGATTGGCAACACTAAATTGGCCCTAGTGTGTATGTGAGTGTGAATGTTGTCTGTCTATCTGTGTTGGCCTTGCGATGAGGTGGCGACTTGTCCAGGGTGTACCCCGCCTTTTGCCCGATTGTAGCTGAGATAGGCACCAGCGCCCCCTGCGACCACAAGGGGAATAAGCGGTAGAAAATGGATGGATGGATGGAGTCGAAAGTTCAGCTGATCATTTCCATTTTTGATGTTTAGATTTGGAGGACAGCGCAAAGAAAGAAGCTTCAAAAAAGCGTAGACAAGACAAAACAAAGAGAGCAAGCAGGGAGAAGAGGGGAGCGGAAAAAAATGCCACCGCCTTCACCAACAGGACAATGACCCCAAACACACGTCAAAAGTGGTAAAGGAATGGCTAAGTCAGGCAAGGATTAAGGTTTTAGAATCTCTTCCTCGTCCAATAATACCTGGGAGTTGCACTTTGCTGGTAAACGCCTGCAGAGAGAGACTCCAGGCATAAAGACAACCTGATTACACCCCGTTGTTGCAAGTCTCGAGTTGTATAATATATATATATATAAATATTTGCTATGAAGGTTTTTTTCACTCCAGACAGGGCCTTCTCAAAAGGAGCCCAGTCTGAGAAATACGTTTTTTTTTTTTTTTACTCATCCTCCCCCAGTGTTTACATTTTCCCAACATTTTACAGGGCACCATGAGTGGCATTCCATCAGCGTTCCATTTCTGTAACCCTGTACTTTGTCTTATCTTGAATGGGTTTGTGCTGAAAAAAAAAATGTTGTACTTGTGCAATGACAATAGATATAATTCCATTCAATGACATGTTATTATGAATCTACGGACAGTACATACATACTTACAGCATGTATAGAAAACATTGGTGGAGGTTTTTGGAGTTTGTTTTTTTACAGTTTTATAGGCAGAATAGCTTGAATCCCTATTTCCTACATTGTTAGTCCCCTCTTGCTAGCATTTACTTACGCGTTACAATGCAGAAAAAACAAGGAAGACATATGTGTTCTTATCTCACATAAGGATTGTGAATGATAGGGATTATTCCCCCAAAAAGTGCAGTTCCCTTTTAAGTAGCATGGCTGTGCTTACACTCAACACACCTTTGCCTCCTAGTTTGAGAGTTGTGGCGCCACCTGGGGTTGGAGACTTGGCCTTCTGGGCAGATGTGTGCACAGAGGTCTAAAGACAAATATTATTATTATGGTGATGATTATTATTATTGTTATTATTATTATTATTACCATAGACCAGGGGTGCCCACTTCTTTTTTAGCAGACGAGCTACTTTTCAAATGACCAAGTCAAGGTGATCTACCTCATCTTCGACCCAACTCCCTCCTTTGAGGCACACATTAAAAGCGTTACTAAAACGGCCTTCTTTCATCTCCGTAACATCGCTAAAATTCGCTCCATTCTGTCCACTAAAGACGCTGAGATCATTATCCATGCGTTTGTTACGTCTCGCCTCGACTACTGTAACGTATTATTTTCGGGTCTCCCCATGTCTAGCATTAAAAGATTACAGTTGGTACAAAATGCGGCTGCTAGACTTTTGACAAGAACAAGAAAGTTTGATCACATTACGCCTGTACTGGCTCACCTGCACTGGCTTCCTGTGCACTTAAGATGTGACTTTAAGGTTTTACTACTTACGTATAAAATACTACACGGTCTAGCTCCATCCTATCTTGCCGATTGTATTGCACCATATGTCCCGGCAAGAAATCTGCGTTCAAAGGACTCCGGCTTGTTAGTGATTCCCAAAGCCCAAAAAAAGTCTGCGGGCTATAGAGCGTTTTCCGTTCGGGCTCCAGTACTCTGGAATGCCCTCCCGGTAACAGTTCGAGATGCCACCTCAGTAGAAGCATTTAAGTCTCACCTTAAAACTCATTTGTATACTCTAGCCTTTAAATAGACTCCCTTTTTAGACCAGTTGATCTGCCGTTTCTTTTCTTTTTCTTCTATGTCCCACTCTCCCTTGTGGAGGGGGTCCGGTCCGATCCGGTGGCCATGTACTGCTTGCCTGTGTATCGGCTGGGGACATCTCTGCGATGCTGATCCGCCTCCGCTTGGGATGGTTTCCTTCTGGCTCCGCTGTGAACGGGACTCTCGCTGCTGTGTTGGATCCGCTTTGGACTGGACTCTCGCGACTGTGTTGGATCCATTGTGGATTGAACTTTCACAGTATCATGTTAGACCCGCTTGACATCCATTGCTTTCCTCCTCTCTAAGGTTCTCATAGTCATCATTGTCACCGACGTCCCACTGGGTCATTATTGTCACCGATGTCCCACTGGGTGTGAGTTTTCCTTGCCCTTATGTGGGCCTACCGAGGATGTCGTGGTGGTTTGTGCAGCCCTTTGAGACACTAGTGATTTAGGGCTATATAAGTAAACATTGATTGATTGATTGATTGATTGATCTTCATATATACAGTACAGGCCAAAAGTTTGGGCACACTTTCTCTCATTCAATAGGTTTTCTTTATTTTCATGACTATTTGCTGTAGATTGTCATCGAAGGCATCAAAACTATGAATGAACAAGTCGAGTAATGCACGGGCAGCACGGTGAAATAGGGGTTAGTGCATGTGCCTCAAAATACGAAGGTCCTGAGTAGTCCTGAGTTCAATCCCAGGCTCGATATCTTTCTGTGTGGAGTTTGCATGTCCTCCCCGTGAATGCAAGGGTTCCCTCCGGGTACTCCGACTTCCTCCCACCTCCAAAGAGATGCACCTGGGGATAGGTCGATTGGCAACACTAAATTGGCCCTAGGGTGTGAATGTGAGTGTGAATGTTGTTCAACTATCTGTGTTGGCCCTGCGATGAGGTGGCGACTTGTCCAGGGTGTACCCCGCCTTCCGCCTGAATGCAGCTGAGATAGGCTCCAGCACCCCCCACAACCCCAAAAAGGACAAGCGGTAGAAAATGGATGGATGGATGGATGGAGTTATGTACTTAACAAAAAAAGGTGAAATAACTGAAAACCTGTTTATTATTCTAGTTTCTTCAAAATAGCCACCCTTTGCTCTGATTACTGTTTTGCACATTCTTGGCATTCTCTCGATGACCTCCAAAGGTAGTCACCTGAGAGGGTTTTCACTTATCAGGTGTTATATTTTTGATGCTTTCAGTGACAATCTAAAATGTAAATAGTCATGAAAATAAAGAAAACAAATTGAAATTAGAAGGTGTGTCCTGCACTGTACAAATAATGTATATTGAATTATGAAACTGATTTTTTTAGTTTAAATAAAAATACAAGCATGTACCGCATAAAGATTCCCTCCTTTGATGAAGACAAGAATATAGGTTGATGTATTACCTGATTCTGATAACTTGTATTGATTGCAATCAGACAATATTCACAGCAGTGCTGATAACTTCCACCATTTTTTTATTTACTTCCACCCCTTTTCCACTGCATTGGTTTCAGAGCTGGTTTGAAGTAGGATTTCAAAGCTTTCGTTTCCCATTGCTGCAGCATCAAAAGTTTCCGCCCACTTCTGATTGCGGACGCAAAAACACGGACAGGAGAGGAGTTCAGGGAATCCACACAAAACAACTTCCCAATGGCTTCGAAGCAATTCTGGACCACCATTCGCCGCCTCATAGGGAGGAAGCAGTCCACTGTCAACACTGTATACAGTGGGGATGGTGTTCTGCTGACCTTGAATTGGGATGTTATGGATTTGTGGAGGGAATACTTCGAAGACCTCCTCAATTCCACCTAAAAATCTTCCTATGAGGAATCAGAGCCAGCGCAATCTGAATTGACTATTTTGGGGGATAAGGTTCTCCTTTGTGGCAGGGCCCCAGGGATGGAGATAAGACTCTAGAACATTGCGTGGATATCGGGGGCGGTGCCTCTGGTATTGGCAGACTGGGGTGGTGGTGCCTCTCTTTAAGAAGGGGAAAAGGAGGGTGTGTTCCAACTATCGTGGGATTACACTCCTCAGCCTTTTAGTAAATGTCTATCCAGGTGTATTGGTGAGGAGGCTAAGCAAAATAGTCGAATCTTGGATTCAGGAGGTGCAGTGTGGTTGTGGAACTATGGACAAGCTCTATATTCTCGGCAGAATCCTTGAGGGTGCATGGGAGTTTGCCCAACCAGTCTACATCTGCTCTGTGGACTTGGAGAAGGCATGCGACAGTGTCCCTCGAGAGGTCCCTTGGGGAGTGCAAACAAAGTTTGGGGTATCAGACTGCCGGAAGGTGGCAGTCCATTCCCTGTATGATCGGTGTCAGACCTTGGCTCAAATTGCCGGCAGTAAGACAAACCCGTTTTCAGTGAGGGTGGACACCACCAGGGCTGCAATTTGTCTTTGGTTCTGTTTATAAATTTTATGGACAGAATTTCTAAGTGCAGTCAAGGCGTTGAGGGGATCTGGTTTGGTGGCTGTAGGATTAGGCCTCTGCTTTCTGCAGATGATGTGGTCCTGATGGCTTCACCTGGCCGAGTGTGAAGCCACTAGGATGAGAATCAGCACCTCTGTGTCCGAGTCCATGGTTCTTGCCTGGAAAAGGTCGGGGGTAGCCATCTCTGGGTTGGGGAGTAGATCTTGCCCCAAGTGGAGGAGTTCATGCAACTCTGAGTCTTGTTCACGAGTGAGTGAAGAGTGGATTATGAGATCGACAGGCGGACCGGGGCGGCGTCAGTAAGTAATGTGGACCCTGTATGGATCTGTCGTGGTAAAGAAGGAGCTGAGCAAGAAGGCAAATGTCTCAATTTACCGGTAGATGTACGTTCCCATCCTCACCTTTGGTCATGAGCTTTGGGTTATGACACAAAGGACAAGAGCACGGGTGCAAGCGGACGAAATGAGCTTCCTCAGTCGGGTGGTGGGGCTTTCCCTTAGAGAGAGTGAGAAGCTCTGTCATTCGAGAGTGGCTTTACTCAGAGTAAAGCCGCTGCTCCTCCACATCGAAAGGAGCCAGATGAGGTGGTTCGAGCAGCCGGACAGAATGCCCCCCCGAACATCTCCCTGGGGAGGTGTTTAGTGCACGTCCGACCAGCAGGAGGCCACGAGAAAGACCCAGGAAACGTTGGGGGGGTCTATGTTTGCCAGCTGGCCTGGAAACGCCTCAGGATCCCCTGGGAGGAGCTGGATGAAGTGGGTGGGGAGAAGGAAGTTTGGGCTTCTCTGCTTAGGCTGCTGCCTCCTTGATCCGTCATCAGATAAGCGGACGACGATGGATGTGATGGAAAGAACTGTGCAGTCGGTCTTTAAGATTTTGACAGCAGGTACGGCGCAAGAGTGTATCTCGCTTTCCTGCCGGTCACAGCAGCCACTCATCTTGCAACATCCTTGGACACTGGTAATGTCAATCAAGTGACAAAAGTGACATGATAGTGAAGATTGAGGATCGCTAATTTTTAGATTCATTTTTTTTGGCTGGTGCTCGACCGACACACCCTCTATATTTGACCGGTAGTTCGCCATCGACCTAATAGGCACCCCTCCCGTAGCCATATTAGGATCACAATAGAAACTGGTTGCAATGATAACTCTAAGAATAAAAAATCTAAAAAAAATTAGGGCTGTCAAAATTTTAATTTTATAACTCATGCGATTTATCACAAAACATGATTGTACTAATCATGTATAAATGCAGAATAATCCAACCTTTTAGGCGCACAAGCTCCTTTACCATGTGTGTGGTTTTTTTCGGTTGGTAATGAGGTCAATGTATATGTCACTGCATGAGTGAGATGAGTGAGGAGACTGTTGTGCTCACTGATTAATAATTTTACATCAAAATAAACTCAGACAAAAAACTTAAGACAAAACGGTTTTGACCAAATAAATAACATACATTTAAGTAAAACATTTAAAAAAAAGGATGTATAATATTTTCACTATAAAATTAAGGTTAATATAAAGTTAGTGTACTGTATATGATGCAAGCAGGCAATTTACTGTGACTAATCACAACGCAAAAGTGTGATTAATGTGATTCAAACATGCAACCGATTGACAGAACTAATAATAATACACATCAATCCATCATAATAAATGAGTGTGGTAAGGGAGACTGATTGATCAATAACATTCAAACATGTTTTCAAAAAAACATCTTACCTTGGCAGACTCTCTGGGATTGTTCTCTTCTACATCTGGATCCTCATTAGCTATCTTCACTGCGGTTTCCAGCACACCCAAAAAGTTCTGTTGCTCTCTCTCCGAGCCCTGCAATGGAGGGCAGCCTAAAAGAACAACATAAATCATCCACACAGTATCATTGGTATCTAATCACAAAACTATGAAAAATGTATGCAATCACAAATGTACCTGGCGGTACAGGTAGATCAGACAAGCTGACAGGTCGCCCAGCCTTGTGCGCTTTTATGGAATCCTGGTATTGCTAGTGAAAGAAAAGCTGATAAGTGGCACTACCATATATTCTGCATATGTATACAGTAGTGGTCAAAAGTTTACATACACTTGTAAAGAACATAATGTCATAACTGTCTTGAGTTTCCAATAATTTCTGCAACTCTTATTTTTTTGTGATAGAGTGATTGGAGCACATACTTGTTGGTCCCAAAAAACATTCATGAAGTTAGGTTCTTCTATGAACTTATTAAGAGTCTACTGAAAATGTGAACAAATCTGAGGGGTCAAAAGTATACATACAGCAATGTTAATATTTGGTTACGTCTCTTGGCAAGTTTCACTGCAATAAGGCGCTTTTGGTAGCCATCTACAAGCTTTTGGTTGATTTTTTGACAACTCTTCTTGACAAAATTGGTACAGTTCAGCTAAATTTTTTTGTTTTCTGACATAAACTTGTTTCTTCAGCATTGTCCACACGTTTAAGTCAGGATTTTGGAAAGGCCGTTCTAAAACCTTAATTCGAGACTGATGTTTTTGATGTGTGTTTGGGGTCACTGTCCGGTTGGAACACCCAACTGCGCCCAAGACCCAAACTCCGGGGCTGATGATTTTAGGTTGTCCTGAAGAATTTGGAGGTAATCCTCCTTTTTCAGTGTCCCATTTACTTCCTGTGAAGCACCAGTTCCGTTGGCAGCAAAACAGGACCAGAGCATAATACTACCACCACCATGCTTGACGGTAGGTTTAGTGTTCCTGGGATTAGGGGCCTCACCTTTTCTCCTCCAAACATATTACTGGGTAATGTGGCCAAACAGCTACATTTTTGATTCATCTGACATCACATGGACAAAGATAAGACCTTCTGGAGGAAAGTTCTGTGGTCAGATGAAACAAAAATTGAGCTGTTTGGCAACAATATATATGTATTTTTACAAACCCTGTTTCCATATGAGTTGGAAAATTGTGTAAAATTGTGTTAGATGTAAATATAAACGGAACACAATGATTTGCAAATCCTTTTCAACCAATATTCAATTGAATGCACTACAAAGACAAGATATTTGATGTTCCAACTCACAAACTTTTTTTTTTTTGCAAATAATAATGAACCTAGAATTTCATGGCTGCAACACGTGCCAAAGTAGTTGGGATAGGGCATGTTCACCACTGTGTTACATCACCTTTTCTTTTAACAACACTCAATAAACGTTTGGGAACTGAGGAAACTAATTGTTGAAGCTTTGAAAGTGGAGTTCTTTCCCATTCCTGTCTTATATAGAGCTTCAGTCGTTCAACATTCGGGGTTCTCCGCTGTCGTATTTTACGCTTCACAATGCGCCACACATTTTCGATGGGAGACAGGTCTGGACTGCAGGCGGGCCAGGAAAGTACCCGCACTTTTTTTTTACGAAGCCACGCTGTTGTAACACGTGCTGAATGTGGCTTGGCATTGTCTTGCTAAGACGGCGCTTAGATCCAATCCAATCCACTTTATTATACAGCACATTATGGAAGCATATGTTGCTCCAAAACCTGTATGTACCTTTCAGCATTAACGGTGCCTTCACAGATGTGTAAGTTACCCATGCCTTGGGCCCTAATGCACCCCCACTGCGCCACTGGGACGGCGTGGCACAGTGGGAGAGTGGCCGTGCGCAACCCGAGGGTCCCTGGTTCAATCCCCAACTAGTACCAACCTTGTCACGTCCGTTGTGTCCTGAGCAAGACACTTCACCCTTGCTCCTGATGGGTGCTGCTTAGCGCCTTGCATGGCAGCTCCCTCCATCAGTGTGTGAATGTGTGTGTGAATGGGTAAATGTGGAAGTAGTGTCAAAGCGCTTTGAGTACTTTGAAGGTAGAAAAGCGCTATACAAGTACAACCCATATACAACCCATATATAGATGCTGGCTTTTGAACTTTGCGTTGATAACAGTCTGGATGGTTCGCTATCCCCTTTGGCACAATGTTGAATATTTCCAAAAATAATTTGAAATGAGGACTTGTCAAACATCTTTTCCACTTTGCATCAGTCCATCTTAGATGATCTCGGGCCTAGAGAAGCCGGCGGCGTTTCTGGATGTTGTTGATAAATGGCTTTTGCTTTGCATAGTAGAGCTTTAAAATGGAACATTATCACCAAACCTAAGCAAGTGTCTATGTATACCTTGATGTTGCAGAAAAAAGACCATGTATTTTTTTAACCGATTTCTTAACTCTAAATGGGTGGATTTTGGCAAATTAAACGCCTTTCTGTTTATCGGACTTTTAGCGATGACGTCAGAACGTGACGCACCGAGGTAATACACCCGCCATTTTCATTTTCACATTACAAACACCGGGTCTCAGCTCTGTTATTTTCTGTTTTTTCGACAATTTTTTGGAACCTTGGAGACATCATGCCTCGTCGGTGTGTTGTCGGAGGGTGTAACAACACTAACAGGGAGGGATTCAAGTTGCACCACATGCAAGAAATCTGCCGCCAGACCCCCATTGAATTTGCCAGAGTGTCCGCACATTTTACCGGCGATGCTAAGACAGACATGGCACAGAGATGTATGGATAACCTGCAGATGCATTTGCAACGATTAAGTCAACGAAATCACAAAGGTGAGTTTTGTTGATGTTGTTGACTTATGTGCTAATCAGAGATATTTAGTCGCAGCATGACTGCCAGCTAATCGATGCTAACATGCTATGCTAATCGATGCTAACATGCTATTTACGCTAGCTGTATGTACATTTGAAACTAGATACCCACATTTAATGTGAAACAAACACTTACCAATCGACGGATTTAAGTTGCTCCAGTGTCACAAGATGCGAAAGTCCTGATCGTTTGGTCTGCACATTTTACCGGCGATGTTAATAAGGCAGCCATGCTATGAGCCACTTCATTAGGTACACCCATGCTATGGCCGAATAGCGTCAATAGCTATTCGTTCAATAGCTTCAATTTCTTCTTCAATTTCGTTTTCGCTATCTGCCTCCATACTCCGACCATCTGTTTCAATACATGCGTAATCTGTTGAATCGCTTAAGCCGCTGAAATCCAAGTCTGAATCCGAGCTAATGTCGCTATATCTTGCTGTGGTAACCGCCATGTTGTTTGTACTGGCAGCCCTGTATGACGTCACAGGAAAATGGACGGTCGCATCGCAAATAGCGAAAATCAAGACCTTTAAAGCTTTTTTTAGGGATATTCCAGGAGGTGTAAAATTTTGAAAAAAACTTCAAAAAATAAAACAAGCCACTGGGAACGGATTTTTATTGTTTTTAACCCTTTTGAAATTGTGATAATGTTCCCTTTAAAGGCCTACTGAAACCCAGTACTACCGACCTCGCAGTCTGATAGTTTATATATCAATGATCAAATCTTAACATTGCAACACATGCCAATACCGCCGGTTTAGTTCACTAAATTGCAATTTTAAATTTCCTGCGATGTATCCTGTTGAAAATGTCGCGGAATGATGACGCGTGCGCGTGACGTCTCGGGTTGTAGCGGACATTTTTTTCCAGCCTGATCCAAGCTATAAGTAGTCTGCTTTAATCGCATAATTACTCAGCATTCTGGACATCTGTGTTGCTGAATCTTTTGCAATTTGTTCAATTAATAATGGAGAACTCAAAGTAGAACGATGGAGGTGGGAAGCGGTGCACTGCAGCTGCATTTAGCATCACAAACACAGCCGGTGTTTCCTTGTTTAAAATTCCCGAAGGTGAAGCTTTACTATGGAACAGAGCGGTCAAGCGAACATGGATCCCGACCACATGTCAATCGGCAGGCTTCGGTGAGAACATTTTGGTAATAAGTCGGCTCTTACCGTAGACATCAGCGGAGCTTGCGTCCTGCTGCAGCTGTGTGGCTTCCCTCAGAGACACTGGCGGTCACCACACCCGTGGCCACACCCCTCCAACTTTCAGGTACTATATAATCTCACTGAAACACTAGTAACACAATAGGCAGATAAGGGATTTTCCAGAATTATCCTCGTAAATGTGTTTAACAACATCTGAATCGCTCTCACTGCCCTCACCTTTTTTTTTTTTTTACTTTTTTTTCTTTTCTAGTTCATCACTCTCATTATCCTCATCCACAAATCTTTCATCCTCGCTCAAATTAAAGGAGTAATTGTTGCTTTCTCGGTCCGAATCGCTCCAGCTGCTGGTGGCTATGATTGTAAACAATGTGAGGATGTGAGGAGCCCTACAACTCGTGATGTCATGCGCACATCGTCTGCTACTTTCGGTACAGGCAAGGCTTTTTTATTTGTGACCAAAAGTTGCAAACTTTATCGTTGATGTTCTCTACTAAATCCTTTCAGCAAAAATATGGCAATATCGCGAAATTATCAAGTATGACACATAGAATGGACCTGCTATCCCCGTTTCAATAAGAAAATCTAATTTCAGTAGGCCTTTAACTTGCACTTACAGATGTAGCGACCAACTGTATTTAGTGACAGTGGTTTTCTGAAGTGTTCCTGAGCCCATTTGGTGATATCCTTTTGAAATTGATGTCGGTTTTTGATACAGTGCTGTCTGAGGAATCGAAGGTCAAGGTCATTCAATGTTGGTTTCCGGCCATGCCGCTTACGTGGAGTGATTCCTCCCGATTCTCTGAACCTTTTGATGATATTATGGACCGTAGATGTTGAAATCCCTAAATTTCTTGCAATTGCACTTTAAGAAACATTGTTCTTAAACTGTTTGACTATTTGCTCACGCAGTTGTGGACAAAGCGGTTTACCTCGACCCATCCTTTCTTGTGTAAGACTGAGCATTTTTGGGAAGCTGTTTTTATACCCAATCATGGCACCCACCTGTTCTCAATTAGCCTGCACACCTGTGGGATGTTCCAAATAAGTGTTTGATGAGCATTCCTCAACTTTATCAGTATTTATTGCCACATTTCCAAACTTCTTTGTCACATGTTGCTGGCACCAAATTCTAAAGTTAATGATTATTTGCAAAAAAAAAAAATGTTTATCAGTTTGATCAAATATGTCGTCTTTGTAGCATATTCAACTGAATATGGGTTGAAAATGATTTGCAAATCATTGTATTCCGTTTATATTTACATCTAACACAATTTCCAACTTATATGGAATTTGGGTTTGTATTAGGGATGTTCCGATCAGAATTTTATGCTCCAGATTCCGTTACATACAATCCATGAGTGAAACCGGCCAATACCAATCACGTGTATTAATAGGAGGTGGGGAAAACGATCGATTCTCCGATGCATCCCGATTAGAAGGTGGACAAATCATGAATCGGCTGGCAGATGTCCCAAAATTGACTATTTAAATAGAGACTCTTAAAAAAAATACATACAGTTCTAAAATGACGCTTTAAGAATCCTAATCCAAACATTTGTTCTAGGTTTGGTTCTAATTGACCCTGGAAGAACCATTAGCTACCAGTATTTTAAAGTTATGTGTTAGCTGGGTTAGCAGAGATACATACAGAGGGAGAAGGAGAAAACAAGCAATGCTAGCCGCGGTCCTAAGCTATCTTGAAATTGAAGTAGTGAAACAAGAAAATAATAAATGCTGTGTACATTTCAACAGAATGCTAATAGGAACCACATTACAGCAAAGAATAACCAGGTAATTAGATGAAATTACCAAGTAGATTACATCAGGGGATATCATAATATCGCCGCCACTAGTGGGCAACACTTTTAGCCATTGATATGAATGAGTAAATGACACGCATCTTTGTTTACGGTGAGTGGGGAAAAAGTGTCTGAACATTCTGTGGTTTTAGAAGGCACAACAACACTTAAATCAAGGACGCCTGCTTGCCAAATACGGACGTTTATTTTATCATATAGCAGACAGCTACAGTTCTCACGTAGCTTGTCTTTCACACACACACACACACACACACACACACACACACACACACACACACACACACACACACACACACACACACACACACACACACGCTGTGCGAACTAACATTCAAAAACCAAAAATTACGCAATATAAAGTTAAAGTACCAATAATTGTCACACACACACACTAGGTGTGGTGAAATTATTCTCTGCATTTGACCCATCACCCTTGATCACCCCCTGGGAGGTGAGGGGAGCAGTGGGCAGCAGCGGTGCCGCGCCCGGGAATCATTTATGGTGATTTAACCCCCAATTCCAACCCTTAATGCTGAGTGCCCAGCAGGGAGATAATGGGTCCCATATTTTTATAGTGTTTGGTATGACTCAGCCGGGGTTTGAACTCACGACCTACCGATCTTAGGGCGACCAGTCTACCCACTAGGCCACTGAGTAGTTATGAAGAATACGTCAGTAGCCATGTTATTAAAAATGTAATATATTTGGAAAATATAAGAATCCATCCATCCATCCATTTTCCACCGTTTGTCCCGTTCGAGGTCGTGGGGTGCTGGAGCCTATCTCAGCTGCATTTGGGTGGAAGGCGGCGTACACTCTGGACAAGTCGCCACCTCATCGCATGGCCAACACAGATAGACAGACAAGATTCACACTCACATTCACAACTTAGGGCCAATTTAAGGTTGCCAATCAACATATCCCCAGGTGCATGTCTTTGGAGGTGGGAGGAAGCCAGAGTACCTGGAGGGAACTTGCGCAGTCACGGGGAGAACATGCAAACTTCACACAGAAAGATTGAACCCAGGACCTTCGTATTGTGAGGCACAGAATCATGTACAATATATTAACAATACAATACAATAATAATATAGAATATAATAATGGATATTAAATAATCGATTTACAACCAAATCGTAACCCCTAAAACGTAATCGTAGTCGAATTATAAGGTGCCCTAATATTCCCACTTCTCTGTATTAACTATACATTTTTCCATTCACTTTTTGTGAGCCCGACAGTTTAATAGTATCAACACAATATTTAAACAAGCTGCTTTTTCTTATTTATTCCCTGCAAATGTTTAAGCAAATCAAAGTCAATTGTGCAAAGTAAATAACTAAACAAAAGCAAACATTACTCAATGTTACTTATTCAAATCCTTTGGATTTTGCCCCCAAACTCCTCCTGTGTCCAGGAAATTATTCCCTGAGTTTGTCTTGAGAAGTTTTTAGTTATCCAGGTCATTGTATTTTCAGGGAATTCAATCTTTGTTTTAGAAGATGTTTCACCCTGAGTTTGTAAACGTTAAATGAAACAGCAACAAATAATTGAGAAAATATAAATATATATTTAGTTACTCTTGTGCTGATCGAATACTCACACCACCTCTGATATCGACCCCATCAATGTACTGTATGGATCGATCCGCCTTCCTTTAGAGTATATCAACCGTTGTTGCTGTATTATTATTTCTCGAGACTCTTATTAATCTACTTTTTAATTTATTGTTAACAATTGTGTCACGGCCTGGTCTTATTATGCGTTTGTGAGTGCTCTCCTGTGTTTAGTGGTTTAGTTCCTGTGCAGTGCTTTTATTTTGGCGGCACTTACGTTTTTTTTGGTGTTTTCCTGTGGCCGCTTCACATCTGTCCCGGAGCACTTCCACGCACCTGTTTTTACGACAATTTTAAGTTCAGCCGTCTGCTACATTCGTTGTTGGTACTTTGCTTGTGTGATTATCATTTATGGACAGATGCTCTATCTGTTGTGGACGCTGTCTCAGCTCCACATTATTTGTAGGTTTTGCTGTTCCAGCATTCGGTGTGTTTTGTGCATAGTCTTCCCTATGCTTCGGTGCCTTACTAGTGGCACTCATCTTTGTTTGTTTGAGCTACATTAAATACTTGAACTTGCATGCTGCCTCCTCGGTCTTCTACATCTTGGGAACACGGCAGTAATCGCCGTCATGCGACCCGAGCACCACAGAAAGTACCAACCACTACATACAGATGTTCACGCAGTCACTGACGGGGACTACGAAATGTTTTTTTGGGGCTGAAAAAGAGGCATAGGCTCAATTGTAGCGACCTGAAGTACTAAAGACACTGATGTGGGGGCCAGATGACGGTCTGTTCTCTGTAGACTCTTTTTGGCCAAGTGCCGAGCCTGCGAGTCGCCGACAAAGGCGGAAGTGTTATGTTTGACTAAAGGGGAGGTGACGGCAAACGAACACCAGGTGGCAGTATGTCCAAAGATTTATTATATATAGTAAATGTATACATAAATCTGTAGTACTACTACTACTAATAATAATACTACTAATACTGCTAATGAATAAACCAAGGAAATGAAGTCTGACCAAAACTCAAGTGTGTATGGTGTAAGGCTATGTGTGTAGATTAGCTGAAGGATGTCTTACCAAAATGTTGACGAGAGCGAAGTAACGCGGAAGTCCGTGGGAAAACGTGTTCAAGCGGGAGGTCGAGAATCCAAAAGGCAGTCCGGGAGGCAAGGGGAACAAGAGGGTATCCAGGAGAAACATGGGAAGAGTCAGGTACAGATGGCTATAATCCGGCGAGTGATGGCAGGTTGTCCAGGTCTATAAAGGCAGCTCCGTCATTGCCATCAGGTGTGAAGTTTGCAGGTGACTGATTGCAGCTGGCGGCTGCTGCAGGGCGGAGACGCGCACACCTCATTCCTGGATATGTGCGCCCGTGGGCATGTCCCGAGTGGCGCTGGCAGGGGTCTGAACCGTAACAGTACCCCCCTTCTTATGGACAGCTTCCAGATGTCCCACAGTTCGAAACACCAAGAGCACAGGAACAAAAGTCAAGGGAGGGCGGAGGGGCGAACTGGTGGTGGGTCGCCAGCCCAAGTGTCCCCGAATCCACCGGGGACGAGTCTGGTGGCGACGGCGAGTAGAATGCCGCTGACGCCGGCAACCAAGGAACGGCCACCATCTTGGAAGTCGGGGAGGCGGACGCGAGTGGCGCCATGGTGCGTCTCGCCAGAAACGAGGAGGTGACGTCTGAAGCGTAGAGGCATAGGAAGACGGCGGCGTGGAGGCAGCGGACGTCATCTGCGGCATGGAAGCAGCGGACGTCATCAAAGCCAAAGACGAGGAGGGCAACTGAGGAGCTGGCCAAGGTGCTGAAGTCGGCGCTGCAGGCCGAGGGGCAGAGGTTGAGGCCAGCCTGGGAGCTGGTGGAGACACAGGGGCCAGCCAGGGAGCTGGTGGAAACGAGGGGTTCAGCCTGGGGGCTGGCACCAGTTCGGAGTCTAGCTCGGGGACTGCCGCTAGCTCGGATGCTAGCTCGGGGACTGCCGCTAGCTCGGGGACTGCCGCTAGCTCAGGGGCTAACTGTGGGGCTGGTGCTAGCTCGGGGGCTAGCTCGGGGACAGACGCTAGCTCAGAGGCTAGCTGTGGGGCTGGTGGTAGTTCGGGCGCTAGCCTGGGGACTGATGCCAGCTCAGAGGCTAGTCTGGGGACTGGAGCTAGCTCGGTCGCTTGCCAGGGAACTGGTGCTAGGTCGGAAGCTAGCCAGGGAACTTGGTGGCTGTGGCTGAGAAAAGCGGAAGACAGGTGGAATTAGTTTGGCAGGGGGTAGCCGGTCTGGGTGCCGCTGCGCCGCCACACCAGCAGAGCCACCAGTACTATCCCCCCCCTCCAAAATCGGATGCCAGACGCTTCCAGCAGACTGAAGAACATTCTCTAAGGGTGGGAAGAGGGTGTCCAGGCGACGAGAAAATTCCTCTTTGCTAATATTGCTACTGAACATCCCCTTCCAAGACATGTTGACGGGACAAGACAAATCCTCCCGTGTGGAGCAAAAAAAAAAGAAAAAGACAGTGAATGGGAGAAGAGCAGTGAATGGGAGAAGAGGAGGAGAAAGAAAAAAAATTCTGAGGGGGCTGAACGAAAGTCACATGAGCAGGGCTATGGTACTCGACCGTCAGTTCCCTAATCAATTGGCCGGATTATACTGTTATGTTTGACTAAAGGGGAGGTGACAGCAAACGAACACCAGGTGGCAGTATGTCCAAAGATTTATTATATATAGTAAATATATACATAAATCTGTAGTACTAATAATAATAATAATACTAATACTGCTAATGAATAAACCAAGGAAATGAAGTCTGACCAAAACTCAAGTGTGTATGGTGTAAGGCTATGTGTGTAGATTAGCTGAAGGATGTCTTACCAAAATGTTGACAAGAGCGAAGTAACGCGGAAGTCTGTGGGAAAACGTGTTCAAGCGGGAGGTCGAGAATCCAAAAGGCAGTCCGGGAGGCAAGGGGAACAACAGGGTATCCAGGAGAAACACGGGAAGAGTCAGGTACAGATGGCTATAATCCGGCGAGTGATGGCAGGTTGTCCAGGTCTATAAAGGCAGCTCCGTCATTACCATCAGGTGTGAAGTTTGCAGGTGACTGATTGCAGCTGGCGGCTGCTGCAGGGCGGAGACGCGCGCACCTCATTCCTGGATGTGTGCGCCCGTGGGCGTGTCCCGAGTGGCGCACAGATGGACGAGCGGCGCTGGCAGGGGTCTGAACCGTAACAGGAAGTTGGCGTTGTCGTGACACGCAGCCCACGTCAAGGTCTATGGGTGAATATGGCATCCCAAACGGTAATTTTTCTGAACTTTTCACGTTCTTGGCAGAATTCCAGTGCTGTCCAGGCATATCAGGGCTGCCAAAACAGAGTTTCCGGCACCTCAAGTACACAAAGAGGTACACGTACGGAAGCGCTAATATATATACTGTATATACACACACAAGCGCACACACACACACACACACACACGCGCACACACACAAGCGCACGCGCGCACACACACACACACACACACACACATATATACACTATTTATGGAGTAATATAGAGTTGATGAAGTGCGAATTTCACTGAAAATCATTTTGAAGCATTAATTCAAGTGGTCTGCGATGAGGTGGCGACTTGTCTAGGGTGTACCCCGCTTTCCGCCCGATTGTAGCTGGGATAGGCACCAGCGCCCCCCGGGACCCCAAAGGGAATAAGCGGTAGAAAATGGATGGATGGAATCCAAGTGGTTTGACAAGAACTACCTTTACGATGCGCTGATGCATGCGAGCTTTACGGTCTTCTCCTTTGCTTTTAGCGCTCTCAGCTGCTGATTTGTATACGTCCAACCTCTGCTGCAAGGCTTCTCCGACACTGCTTGGAGCCTGGAGATCTGTGCGAGGCACGCACGCACAAATGCACACAAACACACACACGCGAGCTTAAAAAAAGGTTCCCAACAAAAAGCTAAGCAGTCAGGAAAACAAAAAAGGTGAGTACCAGCTGATGGCAACTGTGTGGGTGCAGGAACAGCAGGAGGTGCTGCTTTAAAGGAAGGAGGTACATTCTCTTCTATTCCAGACCCTGCAAAAGAATAGGCAACGATACAGACCTAAAAATGACTGAAAGTTGCAATAAAAGATCAATATATGGATAGTATGAATATGAATATTTAAGTTGACAAACTGGACATATAAAAAGATAAAGTCACACTAACCAGGTGGTGCAGGGAGCAAGCTGAGGTCTACTGGCTCATCTTTGTCTATGGCCTCCAGCAAGGAATCCAGCTTCTGCAAATAACACACAGTAAACTTCCGTTTATTGATTGTAATTGGTTTCAACCTAAGTGTGAATTAATTAATAATTATACATTTTAATGATTTAAGCATAGGTAGAACATAAAACCTTGTTTATAATATGTGTTAAACATGATGAGAGCCCCTTTACATTCCTTTAATCCGAACAAAGAGAACACAGTCCACCAAGTCAAATTCCCTTTTGTCCTTAAATAAAATCGTTGACATAGGAGACAACTTATCTTTTATTAGTAAATAAACAAACAAAGGTTCCTAATATAGCTGCTGACATATGCAGTAATATATTGTCATTTTCCATTCTATTATTTTGTCAAAATTATTAAGGTGGTAGAAAATTAATTATTAATCTACTTGTTCATTTACTGTTAATATCTGCTTACTTTCTCTTTTAGTATATCTACACTTCTGTTAAAACGTAATAATCACTTATTCTTCTGTTGTTAGGATACTTTTACATTAGTTTTGGATGATACCACAAATTTGGGTATTGATGCAATACCAAGTAGTTACTGAATCAAACAATGGTCATAATGTAAGTTCGCATGTGTCCTGGAATGTATTTTGTGAGTTTATAAAAATAATATAAATTTAAAAAAAATGAAAAAAGATTTTGTGATGCTAAAAAATATGGATGCAATCATAGTGGTATCGACAAGATACGCTCCTGTACTTGGTATCATTACATTGAATGTCAGGTGTAGATCCACTCATGGCGTTAGTGAGCTACTGTATCCTCCTACGGTGTGTAGTGAAGCATGTTTTGCTATTCCTCGTATTGCAGGGATGATACTTGTAAGAAACCTACTTCATTTGTTTATCAGGATTAGTGATTTAGAAGTAGCTAAAACACTGCAGACTGCTAGCTAACCAGCCTTGTCTTAAAGCACCTCTTCCTGAGAGTGTCTCAGTGTTGTAGCTTCACCTTAATCGTTAGTTTTCAAGCCAAAATGTGTCCATTCTCCCTTTTCTGTCTACACACATTGTCTGCTTGTAAATACTCTGTGATTGTGCGCTGCAGAACATGCTCTTCT